>NW_020528034.1:0-38841 GCF_003368295.1 Carassius auratus | reverse complement strand
CTCCTTTCTTCAATATTGCCAAGAGCAATACGAACGCTCATCGGTGACAGAACTTGTGATCGAAGTCACAGTTCCATCTCAATTCCTCTCTAGAAAGGAGCATTACAGCTCATCATCGTGGGTTGGGAGACAAACACTTTGAAACACATTTCAAGTAAAAAACTATAGAAATGATTCCCTGAAAATATAGTCTTAACTTTCATATCTCAACTCAAACGGAATTCCATTCTGAAGCACCGCCTCCTCTCTGATGGTTTGCGTAGTTGATTTCTATAAAACACATGAACCAGTGTCCATATGGGTTTTACCTGATCTCGGATAAATTGGACTAATTTTGTCCGCGTTTCAATGACATATTTGAACATTCAAAAAAGGTGTTGTAATTAATAGTCTCTTATTGGCCTCATGAATCAAGCTCTGTATAGATTAGAAATATATATTATACAGGAGACTTGATAATTAATGGTATTGTACGATTTGTTAATGGCATTCAATAGATTACACTTTTAACAAAACATTCACCACTGGTTTGCAAAAGGTGTTTTAAGAAAAGTTTGAGCTGATTTCTTGTTGCAATTAAACCACTCTGACCAGCACACTTCAACAGAGTGTGGCCCTTTGGAGCTCTGCGAAACAGCGAACCCTTTTACCAGGCAATTGGTTCAGTCAAGTCACCTCATTGTATATAGCGCTTTTAACAGTACAGATTTGGTCAAAGCAGCTTCTCAGTATCCAAATAGGAAAATAGTGTGTCAATGAAAAAGGACAACAGTAGACATTCAGTTTTCAGTTTAAAGGCTGTTCATCATGAATTACACGATGTCTTCGTTCAGCTCAGTTTGGTTTAAATAGTATCTTTGAAATCAAGTCGATGATATCGCTGGAAATAAGTTTCCCCAGCTAAGCGAGTGAGAGGCGGCAGCGGCAAGGAACCAAAACTCCATCGGTGACAGAATGGAGACCAAGCTGTGGGAGAAACCAGGCTCAGTCGGTGGGCAAGTTCTTCTCTGGCCAGACGACCCAGGAGGTTGATCCATGCTAAAACAAAGTTACATTGTCATCTGGTTCCGTAGTCTTGTCCCAATGGCCATCTAGGAGACAAGGTCTTCACTGGGGATCTGTCTCTGGGGCTCATCTAGTTTTCCTGGTCCCCCCTGAAATTCAGAACTGGAGAGGTCGTCTCTAGGTGCTGATCCACAATCTGAGCTGGATACGTATTGGATCTGGTGGCTACGGTAACCTGGGAATAAGAAAGAAACAGACTAATATTAGCGTAGATGCCATTCTTCTTATGATGTAACAAGTACATTGTGTGTTATTGGAAGTGTTCCCAGTTCCGGTCTACCTATTTACTGCAGCCTAACAGTCATTTAATGGATTTGTCTGACAGAAATGTGTATGTTATGTGTAAGCCATCTTAAAGAGATGGTTCCTTGATCTAGATTTAAAATGACAGAGTGTGCCTGCCTCCTGAACAGTGTTAGATTATTCCAGAGTTTGGGCGCTAAATAGGAAAAGGGTCTGCCTCCCTCGGTTGATTTTGATATTCTAGGTATTATCAAATAGCCAGAGTTTTGAGAGTGCAGCGGATGTGGAGGACTATAATACAATAAGAGTTTGCTCATGTACTGAGGTGTGCTAAACCATTCAGAGCTTTATAAGTACTAATTAGTATGCTTTTAAAATCTATACACTGTTTTAATAGGGAGCCAGTGTTGTGTTGACAGAACCGGGCTGATATGGTCATAAATCCTGGTTCTAGTGAGAACTCTTGCTGCTGCATTTTGGTCCAACTGGACTTTGTTATTAAGCATGTAGAACAACCACACAACAAAACATAACAATAATCCAACTTTGAGGTCATGAACTCATAATTACCATTTCTGCATTTGACATTGAGAACATAGTCAGCAAATTCAAAATTGCGGAAAAAGGTTTGTTCTCTCGTCACCACTTTCATAATGTAAGTTGGCCGACCCCAAGTGGAAGAACAACACAGTTCATGATTTTTTTTGTTAAATTTGATGTTTCAAACAGAACACTCTACTACGTCTTCCCAAAAAAGCTAAATCTGACTTATTCAACATGGATTCCATAGAAAATACACCTCTTTCAAAAATCCTCCAAAACCACATCACATCAAAACCACTCAGATCATACCCCTTTCTTCAATATTGCCAAGAGCAATAGGAATGCTCATCGGTGACAGACCTTGTGATCAAAGTCACAGTTCCATCCTCAATTCACTCTCAGAAAGGAGCATTACAGCTCATCATCGTGGGTTGGGAAACACTTTGGAAACACATTTCCAAGTAAAAAAACTATAAAAATGATCCCTGAAAATATAGTCTTAACTTCATAGCTCAACTCAAACGGAATTCCATTCTGAAGCACCGCCTCCTCTCTGATGGTTTGCGTAGTTGATTTCTATAAACACATGAACCAGTGTCCATATGGGTTTTACCTGATCTCGGATAAATTGACCAATTTTGTCCACGTTTCAATGACATATTTGAACTTTCAAAAAGGTGTTGTAATTAATAGTCTCTTATTGGCCTCATGAATCAAGCTCTGTATATATTAGAAATATATATTATACAGACACTTGATAATTAATGGTATTGTACGATTTGTCAATTGCATTCAATAGATTACACTTTTAACAAAACATTCACCACTGGTTTGCAAAAGGTGTTTTAAGAAAAGTTTGAGCTGATTTCTTGTTGCAATTAAACCACTCTGACCAGCACACTTCAACAGAGTGTGGCCCTTTGGAGCTCTGCGAAACAGCGAACCCTTTTACCAGGCAATGGGTTCAGTCAAGTCACCTCATTGTATATAGCGCTTTTAACAGTACAGATTTGGTCAAAGCAGCTTCTCAGTATCCAAATAGGAAAATAGTGTGTCAATGAAAAAGGACAACAGTAGACATTCAGTTTTCAGTTTAAAGGCAGTTCATCATTGAATTACACGATGTCTTCGTTCAGCTCAGTTCAGTTTAAATAGTATCTGTGAAATCAAGTCGATGATATCGCTGGAAATAAGTTTCCCAGCTATGCGAGTGAGAGGCGGCAGCGGCAAGGAATCAAAACTCCATCGGTGACAGAATGGAGACCAAGCTGTGGGAGAAACCAGGCTCAGTCGGTGGGCCAGTTCTTCTCTGGCCAGACGACCCAGGAGGTTGATCCATGCTGCAACAAAGTTAGATTGTCATCTGGTTCCGTAGTCTTGTCCCAATGGCCATCTAGGAGACAAGGTCTTCACTGGGGATCTGTCTCTGGGGCTCATCTAGTTTTCCTGGTCCCCCCTGAAATTCAGAACTGGAGAGGTCGTCTCTAGGTGCTGATCCACAATCTGAGCTGGATACGTACTGGATCTGGTGGCTACGGTAACCTGGGAATAAGAAAGAAACAGACTAATATTAGCGTAGATGCAATTCTTCTTATGATGTAACAAGTACATTGTGTGTTATTGGAAGTGTTCCCAGTTCCGGTCTACCTATTTACTGCAGCCTAACAGTCATTTAATGGATTTGTCTGACAGAAATGTGTATGTTATGTGTAAGCCATCTTAAAGAGATGGTTCCTTGATCTAGATTTAAAATGACAGAGTGTGTCTGCCTCCTGAACAGTGTTAGATTATTCCAGAGTTTGGGCGCTAAATAGCAAAAGGGTCTGCCTCCCTCGGTTGATTTTGATATTCTAGGTATTATCAAATAGCCAGAGTTTTGAGAGTGCAGCGGACGTGGAGGACTATAATACAATAAGAATTTGCTCATGTACTGAGGTGCTAAACCATTCAGAGCTTTATAAGTACTAATTAGTAGGCTTTTAAAATCTATACACTGTTTTAATAGGGAGCCAGTGTTGTGTTGACAGAACCGGGCTGATATGGTCATAAATCCTGGTTCTAGGGAGAACTCTTGCTGCTGCATTTTGGACCAACTGGACTTTGTAATTAAGCATGTAGAACAACCACACAACAAAACATAACAATAATCCAATTTTGAGGTCATGAACTCATAATTACCATTTCTGCATTTGACATTGAGAACATAGTCAGCAAATTCAAAATTGCGGAAAAAAGTTTGTTCTCTCGTCACCACTTTCATAATTTAAGTTGGCCGACCCCAAGTGGAAGAACAACACAGTTCATGATTTGTTTTGTTAAATTTGATGTTTCAAACAGAACACTCTACTACGTCTTCCCAAAAAAGCTAAATCTGACTTATTCAACATGGACTCCATAGAAAATACACCTCTTTTAAAAATCCTCCAAAACCACATCACATCAAAACCACTCAGATCATACTCCTTTCTTCAATATTGCCAAGAGCAATACGAACGCTCATCGGTGACAGAACTTGTGATCGAAGTCACAGTTCCATCCTCTATTCACTCTCAGAAAGGAGCATTACAGCTCATCATCGTGGGTTGGGAGACAAACACTTTCGAAACACATTTCCAAGTAAAAAACTATAGAAATGATCCCTGAAAATATAGTCTTAACTTCATAGCTCAACTCAAACGGAATTCCATTCTGAAGCACCGCCTCCTCTCTGATGGTTTGCGTAGTTGATTTCTATAAACACATGAACCAGCGTCCATATGGGTTTTACCTGATCTCGGATAAATTTACTAATTTTGTCCGCGTTTCAATGACATATTTGAACTTTCAAAAAGGTGTTGTAATTAATAGTCTCTTATTGGTCTCATGAATCAAGCTCTGTATAGATTAGAAATATATATTATACAGTTACTTGATAATTAATGGTATTGTACGATTTGTTAATTGCATTCAATAGATTACACTTTTAACAAAACATTCACCACTGGTTTGCAAAAGGTGTTTTAAGAAAAGTTTGAGCTGATTTCTTGTTGCAATTAAACCACTCTGAGCAGCACACTTCAACAGAGTGTGGCCCTTTGGAGCTCTGCGAAACAGCGAACCCTTTTACCAGGCAATTGGTTCAGTCAAGTCACCTCATTGTATATACCGCTTTTAACAGTACAGATTTGGTCAAAGCAGCTTCTCAGTATCCAAATAGGAAAATAGTGTGTCAATGAAAAAGGACAACAGTAGACATTAAATTTTCAGTTTAAAGGCAGTTCATCATTGAATTACACGATGTCTTCGTTCAGCTCAGTTCGGTTTAAATAGTGTAGCAACAATGAGTTTTACAAAATAATTAACTCAAATGATATATAGGGAATTTGAATAATTAATCAGGAATATGATTAATTTAGATCTCAGATGACAGTTACATTAAATTTGATTATGAAAAAAATAGCTCAATTTGCCTTGTAAGGGAAACAGGTCAATTTAGCTCAAAGGGAATCATTTAAGATTTTAAAGGGAATTTGAACAGAATCACTGTTTCACGGCTGGTCACGGAGACGCCCTGCGATTCAGTGAACTAGCCGTTTAACATCAAATCTGCGCTGGATACTAATATCCAAACTATAGTGAAAACACTATCAATTAGCACAGTAACAAGATCGGCAGTTTAAGACATTAACTTGTAAGCACAAACACAAGATACTTCTCTTTTCAATATGAATAAGGCTTTATTAGATAAATCTAAGACATATAAACTAATCTAACACATAAACGCACGCACACACACATTCACACAAGTTGCAGGAAGGTCGAAAGTTAAGGAAAGATGAGTTTAAGAGAATGGAAATATGGAATCCCAAGTTAACAGCAATACGTTAAATTGCATAGACATGAACAACCATCAATCACGTAATTAGCGCTCGCATTGAGTTCCTCAATGGGGTTAAAATTATATTAGATACACCAGCACAACAAATATCTGGGAATACGTTGCCTTTGTTTGCTGTGAAAGGGACTCCAGTTGAAAGGGGTTTCCCGGTGTCGCTGATTGGCTGGAAGTTCAGTTGGCTGAAGTGACGTCTTGGGGAGCCCGTGCTTGGGCGTTGGCTGAAGCTGGAGTTGTGTGGCTGGTCGGAGTTCAAACGCGCAGACGAGGTCGACGTTACAAAACTTAACTCAGAACACGAAACTCTCAAACGGAAAAGAAAAGAAATAAAGTTTGACGAGACTAGGTTGTGTTCCTTCTCATTGTGGCATAAGTAGCAGCAGGCAGGCACGCTGGAACCGCGCTCAAAGAACAATGACGACTAACCACATGGCTAGATGCTTATAGCTAAAGCTAGGTAGCAAAGCTACAAGCTAAAAGCTAAGAGCAGGCATGACTGATAGCACAAGCAATGCTAGAACTAAAAGCCGACATGGCTAATAGCAGCAGCTAGACTAGAACTAAAAGCAAAAATTTAATCGTATCCAAAGTATTTAAACTTTCTTGTTGGCCACCCCTCAAATGTTGCCTTGACCAATCAGATATGTTCTTGGGGTGGGTATCATAAATCATTTGTTTATCTTACCAAGCATGTGGTTCTTGCCTCACAGGGTCTAATTTTGGACATGATTCCTATAACATGATTATGATATATTTTACAAATAAATGATTGTCAGGACAATATCAAGCAAGAAAATGCGATTATTTCAATACTAGACATGACTATGTATCCTATAGTTATCAAAAGACATACACAATAAGTGATTATACATGATAGTCAAATGTGTGGGTTACACGTAAATGAATATGGAGTTAAGCAATGGAATGATTCATTCATAAGTCTTTTTTGAGTTCATTCTGGTCCATATATAATGTATAAAAAGGGTTTCTTTGCCATTCTCTGGCAAAGGACTTTTCTGTGAAGACAAAGGTTTAAAGCCCTTCCCCCTTAGGAATTTCAGTCTGGTTTCACTGGCTGGGGGGGAAGTCAATGCAAGTATTTAACTTGATCTCCTGGGTTTACATGTGATGTCCAGCGTTGCATTTCAATCACGAACAATAAATTTGACAATCTCTTCTTCGAATTAAAATTGTTAATAATTGTTCTATTGGTGTTAATGTTGAAAGCTGTTGTGTGAACAAGTTGGTTGGTTGGTTATCTTGCTTGGTTCCTGTGGCACTAGAACTGATATATGACTTCCTGAGGAATTCAGCTCATGTTTCAATGCACACAGCTCTGATAGACTCTTTGATTTGTCTGATTTGACTCATTTCTGCTACATATATCCCCCTTTCGATCGGCGAGGTGTTTGGGTGAAGACATCGTCGATCGCTTGAGAAACAAAGGCAGAAGAAGCAGACAAACACAGCAAACAGCAAGACAACACCTCCATGACAGTTACTGTACTGGTGCAGGCATCAGGTTATTTAGGTACACGTGGTTAAGTTCAATTAGTCAATGTAGTTTAGCACATTGAGGATAGTTTAGATCGTCTTGGAAATTGTTTTTATTTTGATTCATCAATCAAATTTGTGGTTAACTTTGTTTGGTTCTTCTAGGTTGTCTTACTTTACATGTTTACCATTAGTTTTCTAGTAATTTCATTTTCAATTCAATGGATTGACCTATCATGCATGGAGCTCTCTGGCTTCCATTCAGTTTAGAGTGGCTGGCGGATATTAGGTGTTGCGAGTCAATCCTAATATCAGACCTTCGACCCTCGCAGGGTGTCTAGGCGTTTCACCTACTCAGGAAAGAGGGGAAGGAGAAGGATAGGTAAAAGAAGAACAAAACAAAACAAGGCTGCTGTGGGTTTTCCTAGCATGTGTTACAACTACTATTGAGCTAGGATGTCAGGTGCAGCTAGTGTGTCGTGAACCTTAACTTAGTGTCAGGTGTTCTACCTATTGTGAGGAGGGCTGCACGTTTCTTCATGGTGGGTATGTGTAACTTTGTTACGCTAAAAGTTGGATATTCTACCTGTGGGAAGAATATGTTTGTTGACTGTGTTATCAGTAGATGTGTTTATCTCTGGGTGTAGGTAATGTTGTGTGTTACTGGTGTAGTGCATGTGTGGTCAGATCTGTTCAAATCTGTGTTGTCTCCCCCTTTTTCTAGCATGTCACTGAAGACTGGCTCTCAGCATCCTTGGCTTGGATGAGGGCGTGTCCATGGTCTAATGAGGGGTCAGTCCAGCAAGGCAGGAAGTTCTTTAGCAGACAGTCGGAGGCAGTTTGGCATGGCTGTGTGAAGCTGAGTTGCAAAACTTGTCTCCTATGTTGCATTCTTCTTGTGATGCCTTCTGGCTGTAGCAGACTTTCTGACCTTCTGTGCTCTGGTGGTTGCTGTTGCACAGACAGGGAATTTGGAACTTGGAGTTGGAGTTCATTTGACAGTTTGTTAGTGACTGAGGTGATGTCCTTTAGTACCTCAGATTTTTCATCAACAGTTGGCCGTTAAAGACTTGTTCATTCTGGGTTGTTGTTGAACAGGTGCTTGTCATCTCTGATGTGGTGCACCAGGGGATCACCGGCCTTCCGTTCTGTCGCTGGTCACAGCGAGCATGACTCAACTTTGTGGTCATATGCATGTAAATTGTCTTGAAGGAACTCTCTTAGTTGTTCCATGACTTGTTCCGTGTCTTCTAATGGTAAGCGGTCATGTTCTTGTGCATACTCAGCACTGTGCATGTCTGAGTAGTGCTGAGGTGGGTTTTGTTGTCGCTTACCCACACGAGTTGCTCTTGGATGAGTCAGGTGATTACCTTTGGATATCTGGTTAGGTTTCCAGATGTTATCCTTTTGGTTTCTTGAGAAGCGTGGCTGGTCCCATGGATTTTTCCAGCAGTTGGGCTGAAAGCGGTCGTGGATATGGGCGTCACGTTCTCTGTGCTCTTGATGGAAGACTCTGGTGTTGTGATGCCACTGGGTGTCGTCCAGTGCAAGGCTTGAGTCTTTGTTGACAGAGTTCAAAGTGTGGATGTTTTGTTACCTTTCTTTAAAGCCACCTTCTGCTTGTTATATGCCTTCTGTGTTTGGTCACGCAACTGTTGGATGGTCATGGAGTTCGGACAGGCCATGACACCTAGATGGTGACTGACTCCAGGGTGCAGATTTCTTAGGAAGAGGCTTTTGAAGTTCACATCCTCTTCAAGGTCAGGTCTGTTGTGTGCACCAATGTAGGCTTGTCGGAGTCGGTTGTAATAAGCTTGTGGAGTCTCTTGACGACCTTGTTTGGTTTCCAAGGCAGTTAACAGTCCATGTTCAGACTCTGGGTCTGTAAACTCTTTAATCAGGACCTCACGAAGTCGCTGGTAGTTTGACTTGGTTTGACTGGGCTGTCGATCTAGAAAGTTTCGTACCTCGGGACTGGACGTGGCTCTAAGGAGGTATAACCAGTCTCTGTCAGTCACATGAGGTCTCACTTCCAGGTGAAATTCGATATCTCGCAGGTAAGCTTGGATGTCGGGGCTCTCTGTGGAGTCCGGGTTGAACCTGCTGATGTTTTCAGACAGCTTGTTGAGGTCTTTGATTGTCATCCCGTGTGCAGCTTCAAGGTCTTGGACGGGAGGTTTTCTTTCGTTGGCAGGAAAGGGTTGTGTGGCGAAGGCAGGTGAGGTTTTGGGTTGTGGCCCTTCGCTCCTTTCGTCATATGCCAGTTCTTGGACGTGGGACTCTGCTCTGCTCAGCAGTGATGAGGCTAAGAGATGTTTCTCTTTTCTTGGCTCTAGTTTGTGCTTGTAAGCATTTTGGAGTTCTTTTCTGACCATGTAGAGCTCATCGTTGGTATCGTCTAGTTGTTGGGTCAGATTGTCCATTTCAGTTCTGTACCTTTCAAGGTGGTCTTTCAAAGCACTGATTTCAGAGTTTTTGTTTCTGATGTCTATCTTGGCTTTCTCTAGTAGCTGTTCAGCATACTGGAGTCTGTTTACCAGGTCTTTCTGAGCAGCCGTTGTATGTTGCTGGTCGAGCTGAGCTGCTGCCAGGGCGGCTTGGAGCTTCATAACTTGTTCTGTTGTATCCTGCTCCCTCGCGCTGGGTGCTTTGAGTTGATTTTGAACTTTCACTTCCAGCTTGTCTATGCGACGTTGAGCACGTGTCAGCTCCTCTTGAAGGTGGGTGATGTGCTTGTCGCTCAGTTTCAGCTGGGTTGTGAAGGCATAGCTTAGTGAGCTCGTGATCTTGACTAGCTCCTCGTGGTTGTTGTTCTGGCTTGAATCTTGTGTCAGGAATCTTCTCAGGATTAGGATTATTATTAAAAATAATAACAGTTCAAATGTCTTTGGAGTGAGGCTGTCTGTTATGCCTCTCAGCCAAATGTTCACATCTTCCCCATGGGCAATGGGGTCTGCAGTCTGCGGCATGTTGGCACGCTGGGAAGAAGAGAGACTGACACAGATCTGTGTGGAGTAAAAGCCTATGTGTGGTGGGACAACTAAGTGTTGTATCAGTGATTGTGAACCACTAGTGAAATGTGGTGATGACTGTGTTGGTCTCAGGGTGTCTAAGTAGACTACACAGCAAAATCCCCAGTGTTAATTTAACACTCTGAGTGTGGACTCATATAAACACTGAAGCAGTGTTAAAAGTAACACTGAAGCAGAGTTGAAGTTAATGAGATAATTAAGAAGTTAATTGAGTTATGACTGGGCATTATTGAAGACACCTGATGTTAACAAGCAGAATCACCACCCGAGAAAATCACAATTTGTGTCACCATTGTAGCGGTCAGTGTTTGATTTAGCTGGGATCTTGGCTTGTGACTTTTTACTTTTAAAGTTTGTTTGTCAAACCAAGAGCAAAAACCATTGCGTGTTGATGATTATGTTTTAATGTAATTGTTGTTTGACTTGAGTCACTGAACTCATTTACAGTGTTTTCTCAAAGTAAAACTTCTGTTATCGATTGTCACAGCTTTGATTCCTCAATGAAAAAGTCTGCATTTTCTATACAGTTTGTAGGTATCTCTTGCAAGTGATTCAGATTTTTTTTTATTAAAGAGCTTTAATTTTAGGCACACACAGATAACAATAATCAGTGTATGAATCTCAACAATGGTGACAAACAGCATATTCAGATAAACACACCAACTCTGAACATCACAAAACTAGATACTAAAAATGAACATAAAAACAGCAAAAATAAAATATAGTTAGAATAAAAAGTTAAAAAGACAGTTCAGCTCATAATATATTTATGCCGCAATGCATGATGGGAGCCATGGATGAGTTTTTATTGGCTATAACATGCTTTTTTGATGGTCACCGTTGTTGTGATGCTCACGCTGATTCCTGATGTCTGTGTGTCTAAACAAAAGATCTCTTTTTATTATTTTTTTATGTAGAACTAACTATTAAAAACATGTCATGTTATGGCAAAAATGCTGGGTTGCTTACTTTTCTTTTTCACTTAATTTATGTATACAGGAAAGAAACTTAAACTCAGGCATTCAGATCACTCTATAACAAATAGCTCAAATCACAATCAATGGCACACATGATTGTCTTTGCTGTGGTCTGTCTGTATGATATAATTCAGTCACCACAGCCACATAAAAATCTAAAGTTAATAACTGAAGGGTCAAGATCCCAACTAAAGCAAACGCTGACCACTACAATGGTGACACACAAATTGTGATTTTCTCGGGTGGTGGTTCTGCTTGTTAACATCAGGTGTCTTCAATAATGGTCAATCATAATTCAATTAACTTCTTAATTATCTCATTAACTTCAACTCTGCTTCAGTGTTACTTTTAACACTGCTTTAGTGTTTATATGAGTCCACACTCAAGAGTGTTAAATTAACACTGGAGATTTTGCTGTGTAGAGATGCGAAGACTTTGTCACTCTAATGAGGAAGAGGAAAAGAGAGACAGAGGTGAAAAACAAATTCAACTGACAAGCAAAATTTCTGTTTTTCAAATGAGGAAAATTATTTTTTTCCAATTAAATGTTATCAAAAACATAAACAATATTATTATATTTCTTGCTTTGGACAAAAGAATACAATAATAATTCTGAAATCTCTTTTCTTAGTCTGACAGGATTGACACCGTACACCTTTCAGTTGGACCGCTCACCAGGGAGTCAGCGAGGCGACAGTTGCTCAACACGTATCTCTATTAAATTGATCGCAACGTTGGATGAGATGCTAAAACTTGGATTGCGTTTCCAAATGTAGGGAGGTTAGGAAGAACAAATGAGAGGATGATTACAATCAAATTCATAAGGATGATTCGTCGTCTTTGGCACGATTGTGTATTTACTTCACTTAGAATTGATTGATGGTTCTTACATGTCCTACAAATGTAAAAAGAGAAGAGGAAAGTAAAGGAGAGAGAGGACGGAGATGGTAAGTCTCAGTAGCGGTTATCTCAACTACAAGGAGAGCGTTGTGTTAGTTGCTGCACAACTAATCAAACAAAATAAACTTTAAGTGAAAGAGGGTTGTCTTTCTAATTTATTTGAACTCGTAGTGAGGGATAACAATGTCTCCTTTTGGGGCTCAGGTTTGTCGTTCCCAGTCTAGGATACACAAAAGAAATGGTAAGAAATAGGAAAATTAAAAAAATAATAAATGGGCAAAATATGCAAACATGAAATTAAAAAGAGGAAATCAATACGTAAAACAATAGTGGTTAAGTGTATAACCAAAACAGGAAGAGGGGTAAAACGCATTCAAATAAGTAAAGGTCTGAATAGCATATATTCAGATGGGTAATAAATAAATTAGGAAGAATAAGTTTATTTAACTTCCAAAGTTCAAGGCTTATTCATTCCTAAAATAATTAGACCCAAAAGAGAATACTAGAAATAAAAGATCATATGAAATGATCTGAGAGGGAAATTTTAAATGATTCAAAATAAATTTAATGTTTCAATTAAATTTCAATTTGACAATTAATAATTGTGAGTCAGTATTTCCCTTTCTAGGAAAATGAAAATAAGTGGTCTAGTGAGAAAAGAGAGCGATAAAAAGAAAGGGACTAACAAGTGTTAGTTAAGATGTTTAAAATGGTTAAATCACGTCAGCGTTGCCCAAACACACATTATTCTACCACTGGATGGTAATGCTAACGGCTAACCTTTGAGGCTAGTGGCTTTAGTACAGACTTCAATGTGAATGCAATGGTTTCGTTAGCTTAGCGACACCGCAGAGTTTGTGCGCTGCGCGTGCACAGTTCAGAGTTGCTCCGGAAGTACGTTAGGCTTCCGGGTCACGGTCGTCACTATGGCAACCAAAACACATTCTAGTGGATTAGCACATGAATCGTTGCATTGTTGCAAATACAGTTAAGCATGTTACATGAAATGTCGGCTCATTTCAACACTGTACAAATAACAACACCGCCTTTCAGTTGGTTTTGCGATGTGGCACTTAAACTCTCAGTTTGTATAGAGTTAAATTTATCTTAATTCAAATAGCAGCTTCCTGCTGTAGTTATTATATCAATCTCAGCAATTTGATTCTCCGTGCCAGTTTTTCTGGACACAAACATAAAAGTTTTCCTTCGCTGTTGGTACACAGTTAAAATTTACTTGATCAAGCTTTTAAAACACTCCCATTCAAATTACTCTCGGACACACGCAGTGTTACGCGAGATTGCATTCACTTTGTGAACGGATACAAATGGACAAACATTGTTCTCTAATGTTTAACGTTAACTTAGGGGAGTCGAATATCAAATTTGATTCGGCAGTGGAACACGCACTGGCAATTAAACTATATGAAATATGAATACGGGGGCTTTGATAAATAGATTGAGGAACACGCTCAAAACTATTCTTTATTCACTTTATCCCTTTTGAAACACTAACAGTTTAGCTCCGTTCAGCAAACAGTGACTGAGATAGCGTTTGAGACACTGGAACACGCAGTGAAATCAAATCAGCTATAAAACAAGGCATTACACAAATGAGGAACACGCTCAATTTCTACCTTATTGTACGATCTCAGATGTTTACTTTTAAGTTCACTTACTGCTGTTAACATTGAAAAGACAGACTTGAGTTAGTCTCCTCTAGCTCCTTTCATTCAAGCGGGAGGGCGTGCGCTGCTTACGTCACGCGTCACACACACATAGTCAGGTCTCGCATGCTTCTCATCTTTCATTCCTTTAGCAAAATCAAAGATTAAATAACTTGGTTTATGCTCACAATTTAGATTAAACTGCCCGCATTTTCTCCACCATTATAAATGTAAGGGAAACAGGTCAATTTAGCTCAAAGGGAATCATTTAAGATTTTAAAGGGAATTTGAACAGAATCACTGTTTCACGGCTGGGCACGGAGACGCCCTGCGATTCAGTGAACTAGCCGTTTAACATCAAATCTGCGCTGGATACTAATATCCAAACTATAGTGAAAACACTATCAATTAGCACAGTAACAAGATCGGCAGTTTAAGACATTAACTTGTAAGCACAAACACAAGATACTTCTCTTTTCAATATGAATAAGGCTTTATTAGATAAATCTAAGACATATAAACTAATCTAACACATAAACGCACGCACACACACATTCACACAAGTTGCAGGAAGGTCGAAAGTTAAGGAAAGATGAGTTTAAGAGAATGGAAATATGGAATCCCAAGTTAACAGCAATACGTTAAATTGCATAGACATGAACAACCATCAATCACGTAATTAGCGCTCGCATTGAGTTCCTCAATGGGGTTAAAATTATATTAGATACACCAGCACAACAAATATCTGGGAATACGTTGCCTTCGTTTGCTGTGAAAGGGACTCCAGTTGAAAGGGGTATCCCGGTGTCGCTGATTGGCTGGAAGTTCAGTTGGCTGAAGTGACGTCTTGGGGAGCCCGTGCTTGGGCGTTGGCTGAAGCTGGAGTTGTGTGGCTGGTCGGAGTTCAAACGCGCAGACGAGGTCGACGTTACAAAACTTAACTCAGAACACGAAACTCTCAAACGGAAAAGAAAAGAAATAAAGTTTGACGAGACTAGGTTGTGTTCCTTCTCATTGTGGCATAAGTAGCAGCAGGCAGGCACGCTGGAACCGCGCTCAAAGAACAATGACGACTAACCACATGGCTAGATGCTTATAGCTAAAGCTAGGTAGCAAAGCTACAAGCTACAAGCTAAGAGCAGGCATGACTGATAGCACGAGCAAGGCTGGAACTAAAAGCAGACTAAAAGCCTGCATTGCTAATAGCAGCATCTAGGGACTAAAAGCAGACTAAAAGCAAGGCATGACTGATAGCACAAGCAATGCAAGAACTAAAAGCCGACATGGCTAATAGCAGCAGCTAGACTAGAACTAAAAGCAAAAATTTAATCGTATCCAAAGTATTTAAACTTTCTTTTTGGCCACCCCTCAAATGTTGCCTTGACCAATCAGATATGTTCTTGGGGTGGGTATCATAAATCATTTGTTTATCTTACCAAGCATGTGGTTCTTGCCTCACAGGGTCTAATTTTGGACATGATTCCTATAACATGATTATGATATACTTTACAAATAAATGATTGTCAGGACAATATCAAGCAAGAAAATGCGATTATTTCAATACTAGACATGACTATGTATCCTATAGTTATCAAAAGACATACACAATAAGTGATTATACATGATAGTCAAATGTGTGGGTTACACGTAAATGAATATGGAGTTAAGCAATGGAATGATTCATTCATAAGTCTTTTTTGAGTTCATTCTGGTCCATATATAATGTATAAAAATGGTTTCTTTGCCATTCTCTGGCAAAGGACTTTTCTGTGAAGACAAAGGTTTAAAGCCCTTCCCCCTTAGGAATTTCAGTCTGGTTTCACTGGCTGGGGGGGAAGTCAATGCAAGTATTTAACTTGATCTCCTGGGTTTACATGTGATGTCCAGCGTTGCATTTCAATCACGAACAATAAATTTGACAATCTCTTCTTCAAATTAAAATTGTTAATAATTGTTCTATTGGTGTTAATGTTGAAAGCTGTTGTGTGAACAAGTTGGTTGGTTGGTTATCTTGCTTGGTTCCTGTGGCACTAGAACTGATTTATGACTTCCTGAGGAATTCAGCTCATGTTTCAATGCACACAGCTCTGATAGACTCTTTGATTTGTCTGATTTGACTCATTTCTGCTACAGCCTATATCAATAAATAATTACAGGGCATTGTAATTTACTCATTAATATGTCAATATTCCATTCTTCATATCAATTGTTGTGATAGCTCTTACTGTAAATTACTGCAAATCAAACAGCGGTTTGTCCAGCAGACCACTGTTGACCTATCAATTTTCAATAAAGTTATCATGCCTTATAATTCAAGGAAAAATATTCTCTGGCCATGAAAACATTATCCTATCCTTATGATAAATTTAGTTTCTAAATTTAAAGCTTGTAGCTAAAGATCAGACATCTCAGTGACTCGTAATGTGAGTGGGGTGGAGTCCAAGCCAATCGTCAGTATATGGGTTTTTAATAAATCAACTAGTAATACATCAAACTACACATCACACAGAGTAAACATACGTACGACACTACAAACAGTAAGCTTTATACAAGACATAACGAATCCAAATAAAAGAGAGAGAGAGAGAGAGAGAGAGAGAGAGAATGAGATCCCATAAGGAGCTCAGGTATGAAAATCATAGTCAGTAACTTTTAGAAGCCAACAACAAATCAGATCATAGCAACAATTTAAAGCAGCATTTAAATCTCCCTAGAGAAAGTGATACTTGCAAAAATGTCCAATGTGCGTGGCGTGTGCCGGAGGCCATGTGACGCGCGTGCACGCTTCGCTGGATCTTTGCGTGAGCGTGGAGCACGTGGTCCTTTGTTCTGTCCTCGCGCGGTATTTGAAAGGTTCAACAAACAATGTCCCAGAATTCGTCTTCCTTGCGTGGAGAGGCGAATAGTTGAATAAACTTAGTAAAGAAAAGAAAAGAAACGAACGAAACGAAAGCTTCTAAAAGGGCCATTAAAATGGCTTTTTCTCTCAGCCCCTGTGCTGAGGGGGGGGCTTGCGCTATGAGCGCGGCGCGAGGCCGCGCGGAGGGTCGCACAGGAGAGCAGCGTGTCCGAGAACCAAGAACGAGAAGAAGAGGAAGAAGAGAGAGTGGACCTTGTTTGGTCAATTCTTATAGCTTGAAATAGTTCACGCCCCTAGTTCGCGTAAACAGCCAATGAAAGTCCGCGATCTAAAACGGAGGGAAAAGTTCCTTTGTCTCTGTGGAGACAACCCCCCCTGGAGATCTAGGGCTTGTCCAAATTCCAGGGATTATTCTAGCAAGTTTGTAATTCAGATTACATACATATTTCATTACTTTGCTCTAGATAAATGGGTCTGTCAGAGCATGACGATCACAAAGATACTAAACATAATATTTATATGATCAAAACATGAAGTTACATTCAAATGAAGAATTACACATATTTAAAGATTTCATTAACACATGATAACACTGCAGATGTTTCCCAATTTATATAGGAAACATCTAATGTACCAAAAGGGAATACGTAAAACATGTATAAAACATAAAAACAGAAAGTTAATGAATACATTCCATAGAATGCATTGTTCAAAAGAAGCCAGTGATTTGGCTTCTCTCCTGTCCTGTGTGGTCGTAAACTTTTACGACCTGCAAAAGTGGGGGTTGCAGAAACATGGCTCTCTTTGAGAAGGTTAAAGTGAGGAGAGACATTTCCTAAAGTATAAGCTTAGCAACTTATACTCTTCACATAACAAGGATTAACCATTTTATGCAATCCATAAACATATTTAAAATACATATTAATAATAAAATGAAAGTAAGGAACTTATACGAAAGGTTTCCTTTGTCTCCAGTGTGTTGGAGGAATTTGGGTTGGGGTTTTCATTTCTTCTTTGAAGCTCGCATGGGCATCGTAAATAATTTAAGTCCAGCCAGGCTGGCGCCAGGCCAGGCACTTGGTGCAAAAAGAGTTTCATTTGGAAAATCTGAATTAAACACATGAATCGATGATCTGCATATCCGTTACACACTTCCCCCTTTCGTCAGATGAAGTCCCTGTGTGGACATTATCGGACGGCAATCATCAGGATGGGCAGATGACTGGTGAATCGTGATGGTCATGCAGCAGGTGGGTCATGATGACAGGTGGTTCCTGAAGCTGAGGATTCAGCTTGGTGAGGTTCGGTATTGTCTTTGACTTTGCGTCCCTTTTCCGGGGATTCCATTGGAGACCTCCAGCCACAGTTGTCGTGAGTTTGGCTGTAGAGGTTTGCATCCGTTGAGTATCCTGTATAGAATGAAGGTCACGCCAAGAGTCAGGGCGGGACCAATGACGGTGGAGATGCACCGTGCAGTGTCGGGAGCAGTCCAGGCTCGGACCGCAGATGACTGGTTCAGAACGGGCTGTCGAGGCTGTGCTTGGAGGGCTGTGTCGACAGGAGTAATGTCAATGTGTTGGGTGGTACCTTTCAGTACTTGGTCAAGCAGGTTGGCACGGGTGGCGGTGTCATGCTGGTCGTAGGTCAGCGTAGCTGAGTGCACAGGAGTGTTGACGAGCCATCTGTTACCCGCACTCTCTGCTTGCGTTTCTGTGACTTGTGTACGAGGCTTGACTTCGGCAGGGCAGCGCGTATCGCTGACCCAGGGTTTCAGCTCGCAGATTCCTTCAGAGTTGTGTCTGAGGAAGGGTTTGCTAAGGCAGAGATAATGAATGTCTTTGGACAAAGCACACATGTGCATGTTTGGGGCCAGGTACAGCTGTGTGTCGCTGTCGTGGTAGGCAACCACATTTGGAATGTGTGTTTTGGTGTGGGTGTTGCTTTTCCACATCCTGACACTGACAATGTCTTTAGGTCTGTAGACTTGGCTTGACTCGCTGATGGGTTGGTTCAGGAGCACGTTCACTTCTCTCTGTTTGGGGTTTACGTGCCGTAGGAAGGCGCTATCCAGAGAGTTGGCCAGGTGTATTTGTAGCAGGTCAGCTGGCATGGTGATGGCGTAAGACAGCACAGTTAACACAAGGCTTAAAGGTATCATGTATGGTGGGGTTTTACTCGTGGTTAGGCTGTCATTGGAGGAGCTAACCTCCCACAGCATGTCTGTTGTTAATGCTGTAAACAGCTGAGTCTGGGTAAAGTCCTTCTGGAAGACAGTAAACAGTGGTTTCAAGGAGTTTACAGTCTGGTTCGCTGCATTGACACTGGACATAACAATGTTAAACATTCTGGCGGCAGCAGCGGCTCTAAGCAAAGCTCCCGGGAACAGTTTGGAGCGGTGGTGGTGTCCACTTAACTCCATTTGTGTAACAGTCACTTTCTCATGTTGGCTGAACATGTGTTTTACATCGGCCTCAGTGTGAGTGAGGGAGTCTTCTCTCCATCGGAACCTTGTACAGCTGTATTCTGTTACAGTGCTGGGGTAGTGTGCCCTGTCATCGGTAGTCAGGAGTCTCAGCGGTTTTCTCGGTGGCAGCTGTCCTCTCTTTGGCTGACAGCACGGCACGGCAAACCACAGCAGCATCCTGGTACAGATAATAGGGAGAGAGAGAGAGAAAGGGGAGAAAGAAACAAACGAGGGCTGTCTTTGGTTGGACAGGGCAGCCTCTTTGCTTAGTGGGCGGCGACTGGGTTTAGCTTGCCCTCGCCCATGTTTTGCCACATCTTGCTGCTGGCATGACGCTTGCTTCAGTGTTTTGTCAGTGGCTCTGGTGCTGCGTGGTGCAGCACATGCTGCGTCATGGAAATATATTGGCCTTATCCCCCTTTTGCTCCGTGGCATTACACGCCCTGGCATTGTGATGTCAGACGGTGCACAACCCACAATATTGTTCTGTGCACGCAGCATGGTTTGTGTATCATGCAGTGGTCTGGGTCTTTGGTTGTCAGTGACTGTAGACTGGTTGCCAGGGTGGATGGAGGGGTCTGAGAGGTGGTAAAGCAAAGTCATTATTGAGGTTTCAGAAGCCAGCATATCCGCTTTGTTGGTCAGTGTAGACAACGGAGCCAGCGTAAGCGATTCTGATGTAGGCAGTGTAGCTAGTAAAGTTCTTATGCTGTGTGTAATCACTTCAACCTTGAATGTGGGTGGGAGGGTTGGGAGTGACCACAGAATGTTGTTTAGTGTGCCAGTTTTGGCAAGGGTGTTAGTGTGATCTTTAAAGTCCTTGTCTATACTTGGTAGCTTCGAGTGTCCTTTTACCTTCTTCCAGTACACGATCACATTGTGTGTTTTTGTGATGTTATCACCTTGCTGGAACAGGTGTTGGTGTTTGACATGCTTGTTGTTTGCAAGTGTGAGTCCGAGTTCCACACATTCAGGTGAGGATTGGAAGAAACCCAGCGTGTGGTGTAAGGTTTGACCACCTTGCAGATTGAGCCGAACAGCGACCCCTTTGGTGTAAGCTGGTACCACCGTACCCTGTTTGTTGACTAAGGTACAGAGGCTTGAACTTGGGCCTGTTGTTAGGGCGTTGTACTCATGGCTGGCTGCTGGGGTTCCCGTGACCTCTGTGACCTGAACGTCTGGCTCTGTGGGAGTTCCCGTGACCTCTGCGACCTGACAGTCTGGCTCTAGCAACCTGTGTGGCTGGAGAGAAAGAGGTTCTCGCACTTGAACAAAGTCTTTTAGCTGTTTGAAATTCAGAAAAGGGTCAAAGTGTTCTAGCAGGTCTTTGTCGATGAGCAATGTATGAGTGTTCATTGGTGGGACATACATGGGATGTATTAGACTCATCGGAACGAATGTCAGGTGAATGGAAACAACCTGTTCAAACTGGATGTCATCCTGTCTGTACACCTGTACATTCAGTTCATAAGTTTGAGGTGTAAGAGTTCGATCTTGTCTCTTAGCTTCAAATTGGAGTCTTTTGAAAAGGTAAGATGAGATCACCGCCAGGTTTAATCCTGTGTCGATCAGGTCTTCCCTGTTGACTCCTTTTCGGCCCACCCCCTTTTTGACAAGGCTGCCCAGGAATGTTGGCATCAGGGCAGGTGTGACGATCTGTGGTTGGTGAGGACCGGTCTTGTGTAGCTCGCTGCGAAGGCAGGTAGTCAAAACAGCATTTTCTGGTACCTTGTGTTTGTGGTACCTGGTGTGAGGACCTGTGCTGTCTCGTTCAGGGTGTGCAGCTGTTGACTGTGGAGCTTGGGTGTTGTTGTCACTTTGTGCTGTAACAGTTAGCTCTGTGGTCTGTAGATGACGGGCAGTGTTCTGGGTGCTTGGCTCATCTTCCTTGTGAGTTTTCATGTGAAGAAGCACTTTCAGCACCCTCAGGATCTCTGCTGTCTCAGACGTGGCTGCACTGTGTTGCCCTCTGCTGGCTTGGAATGGTATTGACTCTCTGTAAAAATGTCTGTGACTGTGGCGTTGTAGGGCGCCATCTAGGGTTAACTCCAAGCAGTGCTCAGAGACAGAGACTTTGGGGTTTTTCACAGTCTTTTCACAAATAGTCTTTTGCTTGGTGCAAGCTTTGTGGGCTAAGTTCCGTAACTCTTGTGTAGTCCTGTTACGGGGACACGCTGGGACTCTGAGATGAAAACTCCAACTGGCATGTAGGTTTGGGAGGAACAGAGTTTTTAAGTTGAAATCCTGTTCCATACCTGGTTCGTTGCATGCTCCGAAGTAGGTGTTTCGTAGCTGACTACAGAAAGTCTGTGGGTTTCCAAATCGGCCCTGTTTGAGGTCCATAGCAATAAGGAGCCCATGGTCTGAGTTTGGATCAGAGAATTCAAGAATCAAAGTCTGTAGCAGTTGCTGGTAGTACGCTTTGACAGTCTCTGGTTGACGATCCAGAAAGCAATGGACATTACGGCTGGACGTGATTTTTAACAGGTACAATGTGTTCACATCTGTCACGTTGGCGACAGTTTGCAAATGAAAGTCAATGGCTTGTAAAGAAGCATGAACGTCATGTCCTCCTGCAGGATCTGGAATGAATGTAGAGATGCTTCTGGCTAGCTTGTGAAGTTCTCTGTGAGCAGTGCAGGGTTTGGTGACATGCGTTCTCTGGAAGGTTTCTCTTCCCTCCGTTGTTGACAGATGTTCTTGTAAGCTGGCTGGTGATTTCCTTAGAAGGGAGATTACACCCCCTTTTCCAGCTCTGGGTTCTTGGCTGAAAGGGTTGGAGTGGCGGCCCGGGAGAAATTTTGTGGTGTGCATTTCTCCGATCCAGCCACTCTGTAATCTGTGAGATTGTCTCAGTTCGGTGTGAACAGTGTCAAATTCATCTTGGAGCTCATCTCTCTGCAGAGTAAGCTTGTTGAATTTAGCTCGGGCCGCTTGCAAGTGTGTTTTGCAGGCCCAGGTTTTATAGTCTCTTTCTTTCAGTTCAGTTTCTGCTCTTTTTAGGAGAGCGTCACCTTGCTGGAGATTTTTGTTGAGTTCTTTTCTGGCTTCTCTCTCCAGCTGTTCTCTTTGATCTGTGTCGAGGCGAAGATCTTGCAGGGCATTGTGAAGTCTTTCAACTCCTTTCTGTAGCTGGATCTGTGTCGTCCTCTTTCTCGCGCTTTCTCGAGGAGGAGCTGATCAAGATGACTCTGGGTTGGGGCCTGGTCCTTCCAGGCCTCCTCCGCGATGTTGCTCCGTTCACTGAGCCGTGCCTGGGCGACGAGATTGTGAACTAGGCTTCTGAAGATCCTGGCGAGTTCTCTGTAGTAGTCGCTTTGGTTTGGATCGCGTGCCATCAGTTCATCTAGCTCGGTGTCTAGTTGCTCTGGGTGCTGCAGGTTACTGGCGTCCTTGGGCAGGAAGGGGGTCGTCACTGCTTTCAACCATGTCGAGAGGTGGCCCCCGTGGACTGCTGGACTGGATGCCTGGAACATCCTGATTCTCTGTCGGCGAGAGAAGCAAAGCACACACACACACAAAAAGACCAATGCAAGTTCGTTCTACGTTTAACGAGCTATATTCATACGGGCTGTGCCGTTTATGAGAATTTTGGGGCTAACTGATGCAAACAGTCAGACAGTTAAGTAGCCAATTAACTTGGGTCAACGAAGGACCTGAAATGGAGATTTGACAGGCAGTAGCCTAGCGGGTCGTGTGATGACACCGGCTGCTGGTGGTCACTTTACTATTTAACTTCGTTGGTGGCTCCCAGGTTACTGTCTCTATGTGAAATGAAAGAAACAAATCACAACAGAACAGAGGGTATAAAAAGATCAAAGTGAAGCACAACACTTGAAATGAGATGAAAACAATAGAAACACAATGTGTTAGTGGGAATGAGGAGGCCTAAGCCTACTGCTAGGTTTTAAGATAGGGCCAACAGGTGAGTGGGCTATCTGGGTAGGAAACCTAGAAATATGGTGTGGCTTATAGAAGCAAAAGGGTTAAACACTTAAAATATATCCGGGGGAATATCTAATATTCTGTGGCTTATAATAAGTGGATAGGTTTTATCACTTTTGGTTCACCTGGTTGAATTGAAGTCATTCAGGTGGGAACCAGTGGCTTGGTCAACCTCCCCGGTGCTCCTCAAACACTGAACTGCAGTGTCCCCGGTCCTCCGTTACTCTGGCGTCGCCCCGTCTCGAACGGCTTGTGACTTTTAGCACAACCTTTGGAGTGCCAAAATTGCTGATGTCTCTTGAGACAAGAGGAACACCGGTCGGGCAGCCTTGCTCACTGGAAACCTGAGATGACTGTCCAATCACCGAGGGAGTTCTACAATCAAATACACAAAGGATGAACAAAGGAAACTTAAAGTTAATTAAAGTTTGGTTTGTTTAACATCAATTGAGTAACTATATATGTAGAGAGGAGAGGTAACAGCTTTACCTAATAATAATAAAACAAAGGAATTATGATAATAATGGTAATTATCAAAATAACCTAAGTCAAAAGAGAGAAGAAAAATAATAAACATCAAATTAAAAGACAGGAATGAAACAAGGGAGAAGGAGTAGCTGGTTTTCACCACAAGGGGGGGGGGGGGAGTACTGCTTCTCTGTCTTTAACCTGCTGAGCAGAAAACTTAATTCAAATTAAAAATCCAAAACTGGTTTAAATCAAAATTTAAAATAAGCATGTATGAATTAAAAGGAAAATCTGAATAATATCCTATAATGACCCATGATAGCTTGTAAGTTATCATTAATGATCATGAAATTAATCAAACAGGGTGAGATTAATCAAACAGGGTAAAAGTGGACATGCAATTTCAAAACAGAATGGAAAAGACAGAGGTCTGTTAGTCGATTTAACAGGAGACTGCCACTAGATGGCTTACCTTCTAAGTGGGTCAATCAGTGGTTGACCTGAAACATCTAGATTTCCACTATTAAACAATTACATTTTAATTCAAATCATGTTTGAACTAAACTCAAAGTAAATGTAAACAGTCAAAGGCAGGGAACATTCTTTTGTTTCCCTGTAATAATATTCGCACGAGCAAAGCTGTAAATGCAAATACTTAACGAGAATTTAGACATCTAATTCAAATACATCACAAGGGATTATAAATTAGCAATCAGAGCGCATTATCTGAAATGGCCACAGGATGGCAGCTTTGCACTCATGTAAGCTGGAATCAGAAAGCAGGGCGTACCCTGAAATTTCTAACCCACGTGTTCCTCCTGGTGTTTAGATAGAGGAATTACAATTTCAATATGACTTAGAAATTATCTGATCATTTGTCAGGCTGATTTTCTGCATCAAAAATCACAAGTAACAAACAGAAAGTTTTAATCTCTGAGGTGCTATATTAACATAGGTTGAAGAAGGATCCGTTCACTTCCAAAACACAACTGTAATAAAAACAGGAATTTTCCAACTGTTGACTTCAATAAACATTTATCAAAATAGCACTTATGATTTAAATGTTTTAGGTTTAAAAATCGGGTAGCTAAGCCAATTTTAGACCAGGAGTTTTTATCGTTTATTTTTTTGAATATCATGTGGTTTACCACAAATTCAATAACGATATTTAATAAGCAAGGCCTTTTTAACTGAATCAGAGGAACATCGCTCAGGTTCAGATTTACATGTTGCAACTATTAAAAGATTTCTTTATCTTTTAATTATTCATATTAAAATGTTCTCACTGTAAAAAGATTTTGGTCTTTCTTAACAGGATACTTTTAACATTATACTGCAGTTTACTTTCATTAAAAATAACAGTGACTATACTGTTAAGTTTCTACAAATATCTAGCGCGCTGACTGACCAGCTTTTTGCCTCAGTCAGTAGTGAGTTCGCGTCTTGCGACTTATCTCACAAGTAACGTTACATAATTTCATAGCGCACGTGCAGAAATTATTAAAAACCATATACATAGATTGATTGCTCACAAAACGAAGTTTGAAATGCCCGTATTCTCCACCAATTCTGTAGCAACAATGAGTTTTACAGAATAATTAACTCAAATGATATATAGGGAATTTGAATAATTAATCAGGAATATGATTAATTTAGATCTCAGATGACAGTTACATTAAATTTGATTATGAAAAATAGCTCAATTTGCCTATATCAATAAATAATTACAGGGCATTGTAATTTACTCATTAATATGTCAATATTCCATTCTTCATATCAATTGTTGTGATAGCTCTTACTGTAAATTACTGCAAATCAAACAGCGGTTTGTCCAGCAGACCACTGTTGACCTATCAATTTTCAATAAAGTTATCACGCCTTATAATTCAAGGAAAAATATTCTCTGGCCATGAAAACATTATCCTATCCTTATGATAAATTTAGTTTCTAAATTTAAAGCTTGTAGCTAAAGATCAGACATCTCAGTGACTCGTAATGTGAGTGGGGTGGAGTCCAAGCCAATCGTCAGTATATGGGTTTTTAATAAATCAACTAGTAATACATCAAACTACACATCACACAGAGTAAATATACGTACGACACTACAAACAGTAAGCTTTATACAAGACATAACGAATCCAAATAAAAGAGAGAGAGAGAGAGAGAGAGAGAGAGAGAGAGAAAGAGAGAGAGAGAGAATGAGATCACATAAGGAGCTCAGGTATGAAAATCATAGTCAGTAACTTTTAGAAGCCAAAAACAAATTAGATCATAGCAACAATTTAAAGCAGCATTTAAATCTCCCTAGAGAAAGTGATACTTGCAAAAATGTCCAATGTGCGTGGCGTGTGCCGGAGGCCATGTGACGCGCGTGCACGCTTCGCTGGATCTTTGCGTGAGCGTGGAGCACGTGGTCCTTTGTTCTGTCCTCGCGCGGTATTTGAAAGGTTCAACAAACAATGTCCCAGAATTTGTCTTCCTTGCGTGGAGAGGCGAATAGTTGAATAAACTTAGTAAAGAAAAGGAAAAGAAACGAACGAAACGAAAGCTTCTAAAGGAGCCATTAAAATGGCTTTTTCTCTCAGCCCCTGTGCTGAGGGGGGGGCTTGCGCTATGAGCGCAGCGCGAGGCCGCGCGGAGGGTCGCACAGGAGAGCAGCGTGTCCGAGAACCAAGAACGAAAAGAAGAGGAAGAAGAGAGAGTGGACCTTGTTTGGTCAATTCTTATAGCTTGAAATAGTTCACGCCCCTTTTTCGCGTAAACAGCCAATGAAAGTCCGTGATCTGAAACGGAGGGAAAAGTTCCTTTGTCTCTGTGGAGACAACCCCCCCTGGAGATCTAGGGCTTGTCCAAATTCCAGGGATTATTCTAGCAAGTTTGTAATTCAGATTACATACATATTTCATTACTTTGCTCTAGATAAATGGGTCTGTCAGAGCATGACGATCACAAAGATACTAAACATAATATTGATTTCTATAAACACATGAACCAGTGTCCATATGGGTTTTACCTGATCTCGGATAAATTGACTAATTTTGTCCGCGTTTCAATGACATATTTGAACATTCAAAAAGGTGTTGTAATTAATAGTCTCTTATTGGCCTCATGAATCAAGCTCTGTATAGATTAGAAATATATATTATACAGACACTTGATAATTAATGGTATTGTACGATTTGTTAATTGCATTCAATAGAATACACTTTTAACAAAACATTCACCACTGGTTTGCAAAAGGTGTTTTAAGAAAAGTTTTAGCTGATTTCTTGTTGCAATTAAACCACTCTGAGCAGCACACTTCAACAGAGTGTGGCCCTTTGGAGCTCTGCGAAACAGCAATTGGTTCAGTCAAGTCACCTCATTGTATATAGCGCTTTTGACAGTACAGATTTGGTCAAAGCAGCTTCTCAGTATCCAAATAGGAAAATAGTGTGTCAATGAAAAAGGACAACAGTAGACATTCAGTTTTCAGTTTAAAGGCAGTTCATCATTGAATTACACGATGTCTTCGTTCAGCTCAGTTCGGTTTAAATAGTATCTGTGAAATCAAGTTGATGATATAGCTGGAAATAAGTTTCCCCAGCTAAGCGAGTGAGAGGCGGCAGCGGCAAGGAACCAAAACTCCATCGGTGACAGAATGGAGACCAAGCTGTGGGAGAAACCAGGCTTGTCGGTGGGCCAGTTCTTCTCTGGCCAGACGACCCAGGAGGTTGATCCATGCTGCAACAAAGTTAGATTGTCATCTGTTTCTGTAGTCTTGTCCCAATGGCCATCTAGGAGACAAGGTCTTCACTGGGGATCTGTCTCTGGGGCTCATCTAGTTTTCCTGGTCCCCTCTGAAATTCAGAACCGGAGAGGTCGTCTCTAGGTGCTGATCCACAATCTGAGCTGGATACGTACTGGATCTGGTGGCTACGGTAACCTGGGAATAAGAAAGAAACAGACTAATATTAGCGTAGATGCCATTCTTCTTATGATGTAACAAGTACATTGTGTGTTATTGGAAGTGTTCCCAGTTCCGTTATACCTATTTACTGCAGCCTAACAGTCATTTAACGGATTTGTCTGACAGAAATGTGTATGTTATGTGTAAGCCATCTTAAAGAGATGGTTCCTTGAGCTAGATTTAAAATGACAGAGTGTGCCTGCCTCCTGAACAGTGTTAGATTATTCCAGAGTTTGGGCGCTAAATAGCAAAAGGGTCTGCCTCCCTCGGTTGATTTTGATATTCTAGGTATTATCAAATAGCCAGAGTTTTGAGAGTGCAGCGGACGTGGAGGACTATAATACAATAAGAGTTTAGTCATGTACTGAGGTGCTAAACCATTCAGAGCTTTATAAGTACTAATTAGTAGGCTTTTAAAATCTATACACTGTTTTAATAGGGAGCCAGTGTTGTGTTGACAGAACCGGGCTGATATGGTCATAAATCCTGGTTCTAGTGAGAACTCTTGCTGCTGCATTTTGGACCAACTGGACTTTGTTATTAAGCATGTAGAACAACCACACAACAAAACATAACAATAATCCAACTTTGAGGTCATGAACTCATAATTACCATTTCTGCATTTGACATTGAGAACATAGTCAGCAAATTCAAAATTGCGGAAAAAAGTTTGTTCTCTCGTCACCACTTTTATAATGTAAGTTGGCCGACCCCAAGTGGAAGAACAACACCGTTCACGATTTGTTTTGTTAAATTTGATGTTTCAAACAGAACACTCTACTACGTCTTCCCAAAAAAGCTAAATCTGACTTATTCAACATGGACTCCATAGAAAATACACCTCTCTCAAAAATCCTCCAAAACCACATCAAATCAAAACCACTCAGATCATACTCCTTTCTTCAATATTGCCAAGAGCAATACGAACGCTCATCGGTGACACAGTTCCATCCTCAATTCACTCTCAGAAAGGAGCATTACAGCTCATCATCGTGGGTTGGGAGACAAACACTTTCAAGACACATTTCCAAGTAAAAAACTATAGAAATGATCCCTGAAAATATAGTCTTAACTTGGCATCTCAACTCAAACGGAATTCCATTCTGAAGCACCGCCTCCTCTCTGATGGTTTGCGTAGTTGATTTCTATAAACACATGAACCAGTGTCCATATGGGTTTTACCTGATCTCGGATAAATTGACTAATTTTGTCCGCGTTTCAATGACATATTTGAACATTCAAAAAGGTGTTGTAATTAATAGTCTCTTATTGGCCTCATGAATCAAGCTCTGTATAGATTAGAAATATATATTATACAGACACTTGAAAATTAATGGTATTGTACGATTTGTTAATTGCATTCAATAGATTACACTTTTAACAAAACATTCACCACTGGTTTGCAAAAGGTGTTTTAAGAAAAGTTTGAGCTGATTTCTTGTTGCAATTAAACCACTCTGAGCAGCACACTTCAACAGAGTGTGGCCCTTTGGAGCTCTGCGAAACAGCGAACCCTTTTACCAGGCAATTGGTTCAGTCAAGTCACCTCATTGTATATAGCGCTTTTAACAGTACAGATTTGGTCAAAGCAGCTTCTCAGTATCCAAATAGGAAAATAGTGTGTCAATGAAAAAGGACAACAGTAGACATACAGTTTTCAGTTTAAAGGCAGTTCATCATTGAATTACAAAATGTCTTCGTTCAGCTCAGTTCGGTTTAAATAGTATCTGTGAAATCAAGTTGATGATATAGCTGGAAATAAGTTTCCCCAGCTAAGCGAGTGAGAGGCGGCAGCGGCAAGGAACCAAAACTCCATCGGTGACAGAATGGAGACCAAGCTGTGGGAGAAACCAGGCTCAGTCGGTGGGCCAGTTCTTCTCTGGCCAGACGACCCAGGGAGGTTGATCCATGCTGCAACAAAGCTAGATTGTCATCTGTTTCTGTAGTCTTGTCCCAATGGCCATCTAGGAGACAAGGTCTTCACTGGGGATCTGTCTCTGGGGCTCATCTAGTTTTCCTGGTCCCCTCTGAAATTCAGAACCGGAGAGGTCGTCTCTAGGTGCTGATCCACAATCTGAGCTGGATACGTACTGGATCTGGTGGCTACGGTAACCTGGGAATAAGAAAGAAACAGACTAATATTAGCGTAGATGCCATTCTTCTTATGATGTAACAAGTACATTGTGTGTTATTGGAAGTGTTCCCAGTTCCGTTATACCTATTTACTGCAGCCTAACAGACATTTAACGGATTTGTCTGACAGAAATGTGTATGTTATGTGTAAGCCATCTTAAAGAGATGGTTCCTTGAGCTAGATTTAAAATGACAGAGTGTGCCTGCCTCCTGAACAGTGTTAGATTATTCCAGAGTTTGGGCGCTAAATAGCAAAAGGGTCTGCCTCCCTCGGTTGATTTTGATATTCTAGGTATTATCAAATAGCCAGAGTTTTGAGAGTGCAGCGGACGTGGAGGACTATAATACAATAATAGTTTGCTCATGTACTGAGGTGCTAAACCATTCAGAGCTTTATAAGTACTAATTAGTAGGCTTTTAAAATCTATACACTGTTTTAATAGGGAGCCAGTGTTGTGTTGACAGAACCGGGCTGATATGGTCATAAATCCTGGTTCTAGTGAGAACTCTTGCTGCTGCATTTTGGACCAACTGGACTTTGTTATTAAGCATGTAGAACAACCACACAACAAAACATAACAATAATCCAACTTTGAGGTCATGAACTCATAATTACCATTTCTGCATTTGACATTGAGAACATAGTCAGCAAATTCAAAATTGCGGAAAAAAGTTTGTTCTCTCGTCACCACTTTCATAATGTAAGTTGGTCGACCCCAAGTGGAAGAACAACACCGTTCACGATTTGTTTTGTTAAATTTGATGTTTCAAACAGAACACTCTACTACGTCTTCCCAAAAAAGCTAAATCTGACTTATTCAACATGGACTCCATAGAAAATACATCTCTCTCAAAACTCCTCCAAAACCACATCACATCAAAACCACTCAGATCATACTCCTTTCTTCAATATTGCCAAGAGCAATACGAACGCTCATCGGTGATAGAACTTGTGACCAAAGTCACAGTTCCATCCTCAATTCACTCTCAGAAAGGAGCATTACAGCTCATCATCGTGGGTTGGGAGACAAACACTTTCAAGACACATTTCCAAGTAAAAAACTATAGAAATGATCCCTGAAAATATAGTCTTAACTTGGCATCTCAACTCAAACGGAATTCCATTCTGAAGCACCGCCTCCTCTCTGATGGTTTGCGTAGTTGATTTCTATAAACACATGAACCAGTGTCCATATGGGTTTTACCTGATCTCGGATAAATTGACTAATTTTGTCCGCGTTTCAATGACATATTTGAACATTCAAAAAGGTGTTGTAATTAATAGTCTCTTATTGGCCTCATGAATCAAGCTCTGTATAGATTAGAAATATATATTATACAGACACTTGAAAATTAATGGTATTGTACGATTTGTTAATTGCATTCAATAGATTACACTTTTAACAAAACATTCACCACTGGTTTGCAAAAGGTGTTTTAAGAAAAGTTTGAGCTGATTTCTTGTTGCAATTAAACCACTCTGAGCAGCACACTTCAACAGAGTGTGGCCCTTTGGAGCTCTGCGAAACAGCGAACCCTTTTACCAGGCAATTGGTTCAGTCAAGTCACCTCATTGTATATAGCGCTTTTAACAGTACAGATTTGGTCAAAGCAGCTTCTCAGTATCCAAATAGGAAAATAGTGTGTCAATGAAAAAGGACAACAGTAGACATTCAGTTTTCAGTTTAAAGGCAGTTCATCATTGAATTACACGATGTCTTCGTTCAGCTCAGTTCGGTTTAAATAGTATCTGTGAAATCAAGTTGATGATATAGCTGGAAATAAGTTTCCCCAGCTAAGCGAGTGAGAGGCGGCAGCAGCAAGGAACCAAAACTCCATCGGTGACAGAATGGAGACCAAGCTGTGGGAGAAACCAGGCTCAGTCGGTGGGCCAGTTCTTCTCTGGCCAGACGACCCAGGGAGGTTGATCCATGCTGCAACAAAGTTAGATTGTCATCTGTTTCTGTAGTCTTGTCCCAATGGCCATCTAGGAGACAAGGTCTTCACTGGGGATCTGTCTCTGGGGCTCATCTAGTTTCCTGGTCCCCTCTGAAATTCAGAACCGGAGAGGTCGTCTCTAGGTGCTGATCCACAATCTGAGCTGGATACGTACTGGATCTGGTGGCTACGGTAACCTGGGAATAAGAAAGAAACAGACTAATATTAGCGTAGATGCCATTCTTCTTATGATGTAACAAGTACATTGTGTGTTATTGGAAGTGTTCCCAGTTCCGTTATACCTATTTACTGCAGCCTAACAGTCATTTAACGGATTTGTCTGACAGAAATGTGTATGTTATGTGTAAGCCATCTTAAAGAGATGGTTCCTTGAGCTAGATTTAAAATGACAGAGTGTGCCTGCCTCCTGAACAGTGTTAGATTATTCCAGAGTTTGGGCGCTAAATAGCAAAAGGGTCTGCCTCCCTCGGTTGATTTTGATATTCTAGGTATTATCAAATAGCCAGAGTTTTGAGAGTGCAGCGGACGTGGTGGACTATAATACAATAAGATTTTGCTCATGTACTGAGGTGCTAAACCATTCTGAGCTTTATAAGTACTAATTAGTAGGCTTTTAAAATCTATACACTGTTTTAATAGGGAGCCAGTGTTGTGTTGACAGAACCGGACTGATATGGTCATAAATCCTGGTTCTAGTGAGAACTCTTGCTGCTGCATTTTGGACCAACTGGACTTTGTTATTAAGCATGTAGAACAACCACACAACAAAACATAACAATAATCCAACTTTGAGGTCATGAACTCATAATTACCATTTCTGCATTTGACATTGAGAACATAGTCAGCAAATTCAAAATTGCGGAAAAAAGTTTGTTCTCTCGTCACCACTTTCATAATGTAAGTTGGTCGACCCCAAGTGGAAGAACAACACCGTTCACGATTTGTTTTGTTAAATTTGATGTTTCAAACAGAACACTCTACTACGTCTTCCCAAAAAAGCTAAATCTGACTTATTCAACATGGACTCCATAGAAAATACATCTCTCTCAAAACTCCTCCAAAACCACATCACATCAAAACCACTCAGATCATACTCCTTTCTTCAATATTGCCAAGAACAATACGAACGCTCATCAGTGACAGAACTTGTGATCAAAGTCACAGTTCCATCCTCAATTCACTCTCAGAAAGGAGCATTACAGCTCATCATCGTGGGTTGGGAGACAAACACTTTCAAAACACATTTCCAAGTAAAAAACTATAGAAATGATCCCTGAAAATATAGTCTTAGCTTCATATCTCAACTCAAACGGAATTCCATTCTGAAGCACCGCCTCCTCTCTGATGGTTTGCGTAGTTGATTTCTATAAACACATGAACCAGTGTCCATATGGGTTTTACCTGATCTCGGATAAATTGACTAATTTTGTCCGCGTTTCAATGACATATTTGAACATTCAAAAAGGTGTTGTAATTAATAGTCTCTTATTGGCCTCATGAATCAAGCTCTGTATAGATTAGAAATATATATTATACAGACACTTGATAATTAATGGTATTGTACGATTTGTTAATTGCATTCAATAGAATACACTTTTAACAAAACATTCACCACTGGTTTGCAAAAGGTGTTTTAAGAAAAGTTTTAGCTGATTTCTTGTTGCAATTAAACCACTCTGAGCAGCACACTTCAACAGAGTGTGGCCCTTTGGAGCTCTGCGAAACAGCGAACCCTTTTACCAGGCAATTGGTTCAGTCAAGTCACCTCATTGTATATAGCGCTTTTGACAGTACAGATTTGGTCAAAGCACCTTCTCAGTATCCAAATAGGAAAATAGTGTGTCAATGAAAAAGGACAACAGTAGACATTCAGTTTTCAGTTTAAAGGCAGTTCATCATTGGATTACACGATGTCTTCGTTCAGCTCAGTTCGGTTTAAATAGTATCTGTGAAATCAAGTTGATGATATAGCTGGAAATAAGTTTCCCCAGCTAAGCGAGTGAGAGGCGGCAGCGGCAAGGAACCAAAACTCCATCGGTGACAGAATGGAGACCAAGCTGTGGGAGAAACCAGGCTTGTCGGTGGGCCAGTTCTTCTCTGGCCAGACGACCCAGGAGGTTGATCCATGCTGCAACAAAGTTAGATTGTCATCTGTTTCTGTAGTCTTGTCCCAATGGCCATCTAGGAGACAAGGTCTTCACTGGGGATCTGTCTCTGGGGCTCATCTAGTTTTCCTGGTCCCCTCTGAAATTCAGAACCGGAGAGGTCGTCTCTAGGTGCTGATCCACAATCTGAGCTGGATACGTACTGGATCTGGTGGCTACGGTAACCTGGGAATAAGAAAGAAACAGACTAATATTAGCGTAGATGCCATTCTTCTTATGATGTAACAAGTACATTGCGTGTTATTGGAAGTGTTCCCAGTTCCGTTATACCTATTTACTGCAGCCTAACAGTCATTTAACGGATTTGTCTGACAGAAATGTGTATGTTATGTGTAAGCCATCTTAAAGAGATGGTTCCTTGAGCTAGATTTAAAATGACAGAGTGTGCCTGCCTCCTGAACAGTGTTAGATTATTCCAGAGTTTGGGCGCTAAATAGCAAAAGGGTCTGCCTCCCTCGGTTGATTTTGATATTCTAGGTATTATCAAATAGCCAGAGTTTTGAGAGTGCAGCGGACGTGGAGGACTATAATACAATAAGAGTTTGCTCATGTACTGAGGTGCTAAACCATTCAGAGCTTTATAAGTACTAATTAGTAGGCTTTTAAAATCTATACACTGTTTTAATAGGGAGCCAGTGTTGTGTTGACAGAACCGGGCTGATATGGTCATAAATCCTGGTTCTAGTGAGAACTCTTGCTGCTGCATTTTGGACCAACTGGACTTTGTTATTAAGCATGTAGAACAACCACACAACAAAACATAACAATAATCCAACTTTGAGGTCATGAACTCATAATTACCATTTCTGCATTTGACATTGAGAACATAGTCAGCAAATTCAAAATTGCGGAAAAAAGTTTGTTCTCTCGTCACCACTTTTATAATGTAAGTTGGCCGACCCCAAGTGGAAGAACAACACCGTTCATGATTCGTTTTGTTAAATTTGATGTTTCAAACAGAACACTCTACTACGTCTTCCCAAAAAAGCTAATCTGACTTATTCAACATGGACTCCATAGAAAATACATCTCTCTCAAAAATCTCCATCATTGGTGACAGAATGGAGACCAAGCTGTGGGAGAAACCAGGCTCAGTCGGTAGGCCAGTTCTTCTCTGGCCAGACGACCCAGGAGGTTGATCCATGCTGCAACAAAGTTAGATTGTCATCTGGTTCCGTAGTCTTGTCCCAATGGCCATCTAGGAGACAAGGTCTTCACTGGGGATCTGTCTCTGGGACTCATCTAGTTTTCCTGGTCCCCTCTGAAATTCAGAATTGGAGAGGTCGTCTCTAGGTGCTGATCCACAATATGAGCTCGATACGTACTGGATCTGGTGGCTACGGTAACCTGGGAATAAAAAAGAAACAGACTAATATTAGCGTAGATGCCATTCTTCTTATGATGTAACAAAATACACCTCTCTCAAAAATCCTCCAAAACCACATCACATCAAAACCACTCAGATCATACTCCTTTCTTCAATATTGCCAAGAGCAATACGAACGCTCATCGGTGATAGAACTTGTGACCAAAGTCACAGTTCCATCCTCAATTCACTCTCAGAAAGGAGCATTACAGCTCATCATCGTGGGTTGGGAGACAAACACTTTCAAAAACACATTTCCAAGTAAAAAAACTATAGAAATGATCCCTGAAAAATATAGTCTTAACTTGGCATCTCAACTCAAACGGAATTCCATTCTGAAGCACCGCCTCCTCTCTGATGGTTTGCGTAGTTGATTTCTATAAACACATGAACCAGTGTCCATATAGGTTTTACCTGATCTCGGATAAATTGACTAATTTTGTCCGCGTTTCAATGACATATTTGAACATTCAAAAAGGTGTTGTAATTAATAGTCTCTTATTGGCCTCATGAATCAAGCTCTGTATAGATTAGAAATATATATTATACAGACACTTGATAATTAATGGTATTGTACGATTTGTTAATTGCATTCAATAGATTACACATTTAACAAAACATTCACCACTGGTTTGCAAAAGGTGTTTTAAGAAAAGTTTGAGCTGATTTCTTGTTGCAATTAAACCACTCTGAGCAGCACACTTCAACAGAGTGTGGCCCTTTGGAGCTCTGCGAAACAGCGAACCCTTTTACCAGGCAATTGGTTCAGTCAAGTCACCTCATTGTAATATAGCGCTTTTAACAGTACAGATTTGGTCAAAGCAGCTTCTCAGTATCCAAATAGGAAAATAGTGTGTCAATGAAAAAGGACAACAGTAGACATTCAGTTTTCAGTTTAAAGGCAGTTCATCATTGAATTACACGATGTCTTCGTTCAGCTCAGTTCGGTTTAAATAGTATCTGTGAAATCAAGTTGATGATATAGCTGGAAATAAGTTTCCCCAGCTAAGCGAGTGAGAGGCGGCAGCGGCAAGGAACCAAAACTCCATCGGTGACAGAATGGAGACCAAGCTGTGGGAGAAACCAGGCTCAGTCGGTGGGCCAGTTCTTCTCTGGCCAGACGACCCAGGAGGTTGATCCATGCTGCAACAAAGTTAGATTGTCATCTGGTTCCGTAGTCTTGTCCCAATGGCCATCTAGGAGACAAGGTCTTCACTGGGGATCTGTCTCTGGGGCTCATCTAGTTTTCCTGGTCCCCTCTGAAATTCAGAACTGGAGAGGTCGTCTCTAGGTGCTGATCCACAATCTGAGCTGGATACGTACTGGATCTGGTGGCTACGGTAACCTGGGAATAAGAAAGAAACAGACTAATATTAGCGTAGATGCCATTCTTCTTATGATGTAACAAGTACATTGTGTGTTATTGGAAGTGTTCCCAGTTCCGTTTATATTTACTGCAGCCTAACAGTCATTTAACGGATTTGTCTGACAGAAATGTGTATGTTATGTGTAAGCCATCTTAAAGAGATGGTTCCTTGATCTAGATTTAAAATGACAGAGTGTGCCTGCCTCCTGAACAGTGTTAGATTATTCCAGAGTTTGGGCGCTAAATAGCAAAAGGGTCTGCCTCCCTCGGTTGATTTTGATATTCTAGGTATTATCAAATAGCCAGAGTTTTGAGAGTGCAGCGGACGTGGAGGACTATAATACAATAAGAGTTTGCTCATGTACTGAGGTGCTAAACCATTCAGAGCTTTATAAGTACTAATTAGTAGGCTTTTAAAATCTATACACTGTTTTAATAGGGAGCCAGTGTTGTGTTGACAGAACCGGGCTGATATGGTCATAAATCCTGGTTCTAGTGAGAACTCTTGCTGCTGCATTTTGGACCAACTGGACTTTGTTATTAAGCATGTAGAACAACCACACAACAAAACATAACAATAATCCAACTTTGAGGTCATGAACTCATAATTACCATTTCTGCATTTGACATTGAGAACATAGTCAGCAAATTCAAAATTGCGGAAAAAAGTTTGTTCTCTCGTCACCACTTTTATAATGTAAGTTGGCCGACCCCAAGTGGAAGAACAACACCGTTCATGATTTGTTTTGTTAAATTTGATGTTTCAAACAGAACACTCTACTACGTCTTCCCAAAAAAGCTAAATCTGACTTATTCAAACATGGACTCCATAGAAAATACACGCCTCTCTTAAAAATCCTCCGCAAAAACCACATCACATCAAAACCACTCAGATCATACTCCTTTCTTCAATATTGCCAAGAGCAATACGAGACGCTCATCGGTGACAAGAACTTGTGATCAAAGTCAACAGTTCCATCCTCAATTCACTCTCAGAAAGGAGCATTACAGCTCATCATCGTGGGTTGGGAGACAAACACTTTCAAACACATTTCCAAGTAAAAAACTATAGAAATGATCCCTGAAAATATAGTCTTAAACTTCGCATATCAACTCAAACGGAATTCCATTCTGAAGCACCGCCTCCTCTCTGATGGTTTTGCGTAGTTGATTTCTATAAACACATGAACCAGTGTGCCATATGGTTTTACCTGATCTCGGATAAATTGACTAATTTTGTCCGCGTTTCATGACATATTTTGACACATTCAAAAAGGTGTTGTAATTAATAGTCTCTTATTGGCCTCATGAATCAAGCTCTGTATAGATTAGAAATATATATTATACAGACACTTGATAATTAATGGTATTTGTACGATTTGTTAATTGCATTCAATAGATTACACTTTTAACAAAACATTCACCACTGGTTTGCAAAAAGGTGTTTTAAGAAAAGTTTGAGCTGATTTCTTGTTGCAATTAAACCACTCTGACCAGCACACTTCAACAGAGTGTGGCCCTTTGGAGCTCTGCGAAACAGCGAACCCTTTTACCAGGCAATTGGTTCAGTCAAGTCACCTCATTGTATATAGCGCTTTTAACAGTACAGATTTGGTCAAAGCAGCTTCTCAGTATCCAAATAGGAAAATAGTGTGTCAATGAAAAAGGACAACAGTAGACATTCAGTTTTCAGTTTAAAGCAGTTCATCATTGAATTACACGATGTCTTCGTTCAGCTCAGTTCGGTTTAAATAGTATCTGTGAAATCAAGTTGATGATCATAGCTGGAAATAAGTTTCCCCAGCTAAGCGAGTGAGAGGCGGCAGCGGCAAGGAACCAAAACTCCATCGGTGACAGAATGGAGACCAAGCTGTGGGAGAAACCAGGCTCAGTCGGTGGGCCAGTTCTTCTCTGGCCAGACGACCCAGGAGGTTGATCCATGCTGGCAACAAAGTTAGATTGTCATCTGTTCCGTAGTCTTGTCCCAATGGGCCATCTAGGAGACAAGGTCTTCACTGGGGATCTGTCCTCTGGGCTCATCTAGTTTTCCTGGTCCCCCCTGAAATTCAGAACCTGGAGAGGTCGTCTCTAGGTGCTGATCCACAATCTGAGCTGGATACGTACTGATCTGGTGGCTACGGTAACCTGGAATAAGAAAGAAACAGACTAATATTAGCGTAGATGTGCATTCTTTTATGATGTAACAAGTACATTGGTGTGTTATTGGAAGTGTTCCCCAGTTCGGTCTACCTATTTACTGCAGCCTAACAGTCATTTAACGGATTTGTCTGACAGAAATGTGTATTGTTATGTGTAAGCCATCTTAAAGAGATGGTTCCTTGATCTAGATTTAAAATGACAGAGTGTGCTGCCT
>NW_020528032.1:0-31189 GCF_003368295.1 Carassius auratus | reverse complement strand
TAATCTAGATTTAAACTGCCAAGAGTGTGTCTGCCTCCCGAACAATGTTAGGTAGGTTATTCCAGGTTTAGGCGCAAATAGGAAAAGATCTGCCGCCCGCAGTTGATTTTGATATTCTAGGTATTTATCAAATTGCCTGAGTTTGAGAACGTAGCGGACGTAGAGGAGTATAATGTAAAAGGAGCTCATTCAAATACTGAGGTGCTAAACCATTCAGGGCTTTACATAAGTAATAAGCAATATTTTTAAAATCTATACGATGTTTGATAGGGAGCAGTACAGTGTGGACAGGACCGGGCTAATATGGTCATACTTCCTGGTTCTAGTAAGAACTCTTGCTGCTGCATTTGGACTAGCTGTAGTTTGTTTACCAAGGCGTGCAGAACAACCACCCAATAAAGCATTACAATAGTCTAACCTTGAAGTCATACAATGCATGGATTAACATTTTCTGCATTGATATTGAGAGCATAGGCCGTAATTTAGATATATTTTTGAGATGGAAAAATGCAGTTTTTACAAATGCTAGAAACGTGGCTTTCTAAGGAAAGATTGCGATCAAGTAGCACACCTAGGTTCCTAACTGATGACGAAGAATTGACAGAGCAACCATCAAGTCTTAGACAGTGTTCTAGTTATTACAAGTAGAGTTTTTAGGCCCTATGATTAACACCTCTGTTTTTTCTGAATTTAGCAGTAAGAAATTACTCGTCATCCAATTTTTTATATCGACTATGCATTCCATTAGTTTTTCAAATTGGTGTGTTTCACCGGGCTGCGAGGAAATATAGAGCTGCGTATCATCAGCATAACAGTGAAAGCTAACACCATGTTTCCTGATGATATCTCCCAAGGGTAACATATAAAGCGTGAAGAGTAGCGGCCCTAGAACTGAGCCTTGAGGTACTCCATACTGCACTTGTGATCGATATGATACATCTTCATTTACTGCTACGAACTGATGGCGGTCATATAAGTACGATTTAAACCATGCTAATGCACTTCCACTGATGCCAACAAAGTGTTCAAGTCTATGCAAAAGAATGTTGTGGTCAATTGTGTCAAACGCAGCACTAAGATCCAATAAAACTAATAGAGAGATACACCCACGATCAGATGATAAGAGCAGATCATTTGTAACTCTAAGGAGAGCAGTTTCAGTACTATGATACGGTCTAAATCCTGACTGGAAATCCTCACATATACCATTTTTCTCTAAGAAGGAATATAATTGTGAGGATACCACCTTTTCTAGTATCTTGGACAGAAAAGGGAGATTCGAGATTGGTCTATAATTAACTAGTTCTCTGGGGTCAAGTTGTGGCTTTTTTATGAGAGGCTTAATAACAGCCAGTTTGAAGGTTTTGGGGACATGTCCTAATAACAATGAGGAATTAATAATAGTCAGAAGAGGACCTATGACTTCTGGAAGCACCTCTTTTAAGAGCTTAGATGGTATAGGGTCTAACATACATGTTGTAAGTTTAGATGATTTAACAAGTTTATACAATTCTTCCTCTCCTATAGTAGAGAATGAGTGGAACTGTTCCTCAGGGGGTCTATAGTGCACTGTCTGATGCGAAACTGTAGCTGACGGCTGAATGGTTGCAATTTTATCTCTAATAGTATCGATTTTAGAAGTAAAGTAGTTCATAAAGTCATTACTGCTGTGGTGTTGGGAAATGTCAACACTTGTTGAGGCTTTATTTTTTGTTAATTTAGCCACTGTATTGAATAAATACCTGGGGTTATGTTTGTTTTCTTCTAAAAGAGAAGAAAAGTAATCAGATCTAGCAGTTTTTAATGCTTTTCGGTAGGATATGCTACTTTCCCGCCAAGCAATACGAAATACCTCTAGTTTTGTTTTCCTCCAGCTGCGCTCCATTTTTCGGGCTGCTCTCTTTAGGGTGCGAGTATGCTCATTATACCATGGTGTCAAACTGTTTTCCTTAACCTTTCTTAAGCGTAAAGGAGCAACTGTATTTAAAGTGCTAGAAAAGAGAGAGTCCATAGTTTCTGTTACATCATCAAGTTGTTCTGAGGTTTTGGATATGCTAAGGAATTCGGATACATCAGGAAGATAACTTAAAAAGCAGTCTTTTGTGGTAGAAGTGATGGTTCTTCGATACTTGTAACAAGAAGTAGAATTTACAATTTTGGCTATATGAAGTTTACACAGAACTAAATAATGATCTGAGATATCATCACTTGGCTGAATAATTTCAACACTATCAACATCAATTCCATGTGACAGTATTAAATCTAGAGTATGATTTCGACAATGAGTAGGTCCTGAAACGTGTTGTCTAACACCAATAGAGTTCAGAATGTCTATAAATGCTGATCCCAATACATCTTTTTCATTATCGACATGGATATTAAAATCACCAACTATTAAGACTTTATCTGCAGCCAGAACTAACTCGGATGTAAAATCACCAAACTCTTTAATAAAGTCTGTATGGTGCCCTGGTGGCCTGTATACAGTAGCCAGTACAAACATAACAGGGGATTTATCATTAACATTGGTTTCTCTGGATAATGTTATATGAAGCACCATTACTTCAAACGAGTTATACTTGAAGCCTGCCCTCTGAGAAATCCTGAAAACGTTATTATAAATTGAAGCAACACCTCCCCCTTTGCCTTTTAGACGCGGCTCGTGTTTATAACAATAATCTTGGGGGGTGGACTCATTTAAAATAATGTAATCATCAGGTTTTAGCCAGGTTTCTGTCAAGCAGAGCACATCTATATTATGATCAGTTATCATATTATTTACAAAAAGTGTTTTCGTAGAAATGGATCTGATATTCAATAAGCCAATCTTTATCATTTGTTTATCCATATTGCATTTGTTTTTTATTTGTTGAACCTCAATTAAATTGTTAACCTTAACTTGGTTTGGACGTTTTTTGTATTTTCTAGTTCGTGGAACAGACACAGTCTCTATAGTGTGATATCTAGGTGAAAGAGTCTCTATGTGCTGAGAATTAACTGACCTCTGTGACGGGAGGCAGCTAGCAGACGGTCGGTTTAGCCAGTCTGTCTGCTTCCTGACCTGGGCCCCAGTTAGTCAAGTATAAACACTAAGACTATTTGCCATATTTCTAGACAGAAGAGTGGCGCCACCCCAGGAGGGATGAAGACCATCTCTTTTAAACAGGTCAGGTCTGCCCCAAAAGCTCGTCCAATTGTCTATATAACCTATGTTATTCTGTGGGCACCACTTAGACATCCAGCCATTGAGTGATGACAATCTGCTATGCATCTCATCACCACGGTAAGCAGGGAGGGGACCAGAGCATATTACAGTGTCTGACATCGTGCTTGCAAGTTCACACACCTCTTTAAAGTTATTTTTAGTGATCTCCGACTGGCGAAGTCGAACATCATTAGCGCCGGCATGAATAACAATCTTACTGTATTTACGTTTAGCATTAGCCAGCACTTTTAAATTTGCCAAGATGTCAGGCGCTCTGGCTCCCGGTAAACATTTGACTATGGTGGCTGGTGTCTCTATATTCACGTTCCGTACAATAGAATCACCAATAACTAGAGCACTTTCATCAGGTTTCTCAGTGGGTGCATCACTGAGTGGGGAGAACCTGTTTAATGTTTTGATCGGAACAGAAGAGCGGTGTTTTGACCCACGACTACGCTGCCTCACCGTCACCCAGTTGCCCTGCTGCAGGGGCTCTGCTGGAACCGGACAATGTACAGGAATCCCTGAGCTAGACGCATCCAAAGCCATATCTAGAGCCCTAACATTCTTACTGTCCTCAATTAAAGTTTGGATGCGTGTCTCTAATTCTGAAATCTTCTCTGTCAGCCTAACTGTTTCCCTGCATTTATCACATGTGAATCCCTCATCAGCGACAGAGATAGATAAACTGTACATGTGGCAAGAGGTGCAAATAACAATTGTAGGAGAAGCCATTACTCACCGTGCTTGATGAAATATTCTTACTGCGGTTGTTTGATGAACTTGTGGAAAACTGCAGTGTGAGAGAGGAGAGGAGAGGAGAAAAGAAAACGCTAATGACAAGCTAACGAGTGCTAACGCTTTGCAGGTGTGCTGCAGTCACAGAAGAGTGAACGATCAAAGTTAATCTGATAAGATTGATCGGTAATATCAGAAATATGCTGTGAATTAAGTTATATTTTACAATTAAAAAAACAAACAAACAGACAGTGATAGTAAGAAAGATTATAGAGAAAAAATATAAAATAAAAACAGCTACATGGAGCTATGATTAGCTACACAAGGCCAACAGGAAGTAGAGAACACACTGTCCAACAGCGACACCAACAGCATACATTTCCTGATTTTAATCAAACTTCATCAGATTAATCGTTGTATGATGTCGATCGCATATATGTGACTATTAGGAGTCAAAGTTATAGCGCCACCAACTGGCAGCAGGAAGTGTGTCATTTTCAAAATGCTTTGAATTCAGCATCTTAATTTTACTCGATTTGCTTCAAACTTCATCAGAATAATGTTAAAACACAGCCGAAATGAATCTGCTGGGGGTATATTGATATCTAAAAATATTGTTGCCGTGGCAACATGTCAAACTGGAATACTTCTCAGGTGATTTTGAGGCATATAACAGGCTTAGAATTTCATCAAACTCAGAACACATATCAGTATTAATGATAACTAGACACTGGCAAAAGTTCATAAGAGGGCGTGGAAGAGGCACTCTATAGCGCCACCTTTTGTCAAAAGTGGGGGGGTTAGTTTTAGCTACAGACACCAAACTCGGTACATAAATTGTTCTTATCAAGACGGACAACTTTCTAATTCACAGTCATCAGCTACGACCAACAGGAAGTCGGCTATTTTGATTTGAATGTGGATTTTTTTTACATTTAGCTGTGAATAAATGCATACTGCTCAGCGGAGAGTAACATTATACACACCAAACTTTGTCTACATGATGCCAAAACATTGAGGAACTTAAATTGCCAACGGATTTTGGATAGCTTGAACGGTTTTGATGTTGTGATTTTTTTAAATGACAGTAAAAAGGGAATTATTAATTGTCCTGCATTTTTAAATTCCAAACACTTCAAAACCTTTTTTCATACAGAAAAAAAAGTCATTCTGAGTAAATATGGATAGTTTCACGACTTTATAACACTGTATGGGTAACAGAAAATTAAAAAACTGTCAGACATCTCATCTCACTCTGTCCCTCTGTTTGAGTATTATGTGCTGAGACTTACATTTGTCTGAGAGAAAATGCGCCCCTACAGGTGCAATTCCTGAAAGGGGAATTCGACTGAAAGGGAGGAGACTCTCTTTCAGTTTCATTTTTAAATCGGTTAAAATACAAATAAATACTTAGATTTAATTCACACTGACAAGCTAAACCAACATATATGATTATTACCGGGTCAGGGCTCATTAATAATTGATGTGTGGTCAGTGATACGTGAGAAACACGAGAGATAAATCACCGCTCTGAGCAGGAGCGTGTGGAATGATGAGCTCAGAAAAAAACGAGTTTATTCTTGTTTTATAGCTTTTAAAATTAAAATATTAAAGCGATATCACACAATTCACCAATTAGAACACACCAGGAGCTAAATTCAGATGTTTTTGAACTGTTTGTGTGAAAATGAAATATTTGCAGCTGCCTATCTGAAATCACTGCCTCCGATCAGCGCGTACAGAGTTGAAAACAAACTAATTTATTCTTGTTTAAGAGCTTTTTCAAATAAAATATTGCCATAAATGCACACAATACACCCATTATAACACAAGAGCTAAATGCAGGTGTTTGTGACCCGTTTAAGTGTACAAGACTATTTGAAAGCGCGACTGGCACAATATTTCTCGAGCTGCAGGATTCTGCCTTTCGTCGTACGAACGAACACATCACGGACAAGATTATTTCAAAATACATAATAGCTTGGCAAATATAAACGAAAACAGCCACGTGGACATAAACTGTTGAGAAATAAATCTGAAGTAGATCTACTGGATTTGAATATTAAGTGACCGCATATATACCAGCTGCTTCTGTCTTCAATTTTAATCTACATATAAAAAAGGAAACTCATTCATCTTGGCTGCTTTTTAATGTGTGTACGTATTTATTTATTTAATTAGTTATTATTATGCTCTAACAAGAATTAATCTATATTTAATTAAATCAATTACATTTTATTTTACATTTGATTTGTCCATTTCTGCATCTAAACGCCTAAAAACCTAAAACATGCTCTATTATACTATTATTAGCAATTTCTTTATCGTCCAATTTATCTGGTGTACACACTTTCATTTTCATAATAAATTTGCTTGTTAGATTTTACACAGTTACAGTGGTCTATAATAAATATTAACAGGTTTTATTCAAGCTGTTTAGAATGATTGCAGTAGGCTAATTTTTTTAAATGTAAATCCAAAAAAATAAATAAATAAAAAACATTGGAAAACAATAACTGTTGTACTTTTTCATACATTTTGTATAATTTCATAGTTTATGCATTATAGTTATAAAAACAAATACATTTAGCCACTCACATTGAAATCTTAGGCCTTATCCTTTTCTGACAGTTTTAGGGATTTTTTAAAATACAAAAAAACCTTATTTGTGCTGCAAATAATAATTTCAAACTCATTTGATACTGACCTCTGACATCCTGTGACATGATATTTATTTTAATTTACATAATCTCATGGATGTAACAGTAAATCTGTTCAGCTCACAGATCAAGACTAAGCTGTAATGCAAGCAGAACTTTCACAAATGCTTGTAGGTCAATAAAATCATTACTAAACAAAAATCATTTAAGGATTTGATAACACTGTAAAATAATGTCTAATTTGTTAACATTAGCAAATGCATTAATAACACTTTGTAACAACTGCACTCATTAGTAAATAGTCAGTTCATGCTTTATAAAGCCTTGTCCCAACATTAATAGTCATTAGTAAGCAGTTTATAAATACAGCTATAAATAGCTTGGTTTATAAGCACATTTATTAAAAAGGAGAGTAAAGGGTCGGTTATCTTCCTATGAAAAATAAAAAAAATAAAAATAAACAAACAACAACACAGATTGATACAGAACTCAGAAATTTTATTGTGGATTTATGATAAAATCAGCCTGTAAATGAATTCATACTCCTCCAAGAAGACACAATTAGTTCACACCAAACTTTTTTAACATGAAGCCAATATACTGAAGATGTTAAATTGCGAATGGGTTTAGGATTCCTTAAATGGTGTGGCCATAGCGATTTATTAAAGTAACATAAAAAAAATACAATATTTATTTTACTATATGTTTAAAATTTTTCATTCCAACTCTTCACAATTTTTATATACGTAGAAGTCATCATTTGAAGGAAGCACAGTAAGTTTTATAGCTTTATCATTTTCAAGAGCCAGCATAAAATTAAAACTATCATAACTTATAAATCAAGCTTGCAATTCTTAGTACCAATAATGGCCACCAGATGGAGCTATAGGATTACTTTTAAATAATTATTGTAGAAACAAGTATGATTTAAATCATTTATAGAAATCTTTCAAAGAAAAATAATATGAATTTTATGTATTTTACTGATAAAATGACCCTCACTTAATTAGAATAACAAGCTGAAGTATTGTGAACTGTATATTAAGAATTATTCTTAATAGGCTTTATGGACAGATACGTTTTGAGTGACTCTTGAAGGTTCAGCACCACATCCTCTTTTACCACTGTTTAAAGAATTTATCTTACAGAACAGGTGCGAATGAATATTGGATAGCTTGAATGGTTTTGTCGTGGTGATTTTTTTAAATAAAAGTAAAAAAGTAACCAGTAAATGTCTTTTATTTTTTAAAAGTGCAGCTTGTAAACACTTCAAAAATATGTACACATAGAAGACAAGTCATTCTGAGGAAATATGCATAGTTTCATGACTATACAACACTATATGGATGATAGAAAATTAAAAAACTATCATATATCTGATGTCACTCTGTCCCTCTGTCACTGTGGGTAATGTGTGTGTGTGTGTGTGTGTGTGTGTGTGTGTGTGTGTGTGTGTGTGTGTGTTTGTGTGTGTGTTTGTGTGTGTGTTAAGTGAATTAGGTGTGAAACTATCAGGGAGAATTTAGTCTCCAGCGCCAACATTTTACAGAACTGCCACTTTCCTGGAGTCTCGGAATTACAATGTGTCAGGTTCTGAGAGATCTAAGATTCCAAAAAATGATTTAATTAGAATACCATGAAGTATTGTGAAATACTATATATTAAGACTTTATATATAGGCTTTATGAACAGATTAGAGTGACTCGTGAAGGACCAGCATCACCTCCTCTTGTCCGATGGTTTGAGGAACATATCTTCCAGAATCCGGGATTAAGATTTAGGAGCTCATTTTTATTCCACCTCCTTTCCTGAAAGTCTGTCTTGCAGAATTGACTAAAAATGAATCTTCACATTAATTCCTAATTATTTTGCAATTCTTTTTGTCAGTTCTTCTTGACCTGTTTTTTTTCTTCTTCTTTTCTGACCTCATGACCCAGTCAGCATTTTTTGTACAATGGTCAAGTCTTAACTTATCCATTTCTGTATTGCATTTGTGTTTGATATTTCTCATGGGCTTTACAGTTTGAGTTAAAACTCTTTTTTAGCGCATTTCATCTGTAAAAGAAAACATGCCCAATAATTCTGCACACATGAATATGAGGAGTTTTTCTCTTCCAAATAATGGTAGTTATTAAGATTGATATGGTTTGGAATTGGTAAAATGTGCTTGGAAAAAAATCACATTAAAACAATGTTGAATATGAGGAGTTTTTCTCTTCCAAATAATGGTAGTTATTAAGATTGATATGGTTTGGAATTGGTAAAATGTGCTTGGAAAAAAATCACATTAAAACAATGTTTTAATGTTTAAGTTTGGAATATTAAGTGACATGAATGAATGCTATATAAATATTGTTCATGTTAACATAATGTTTATAAATGAAATCTTATTGTAAAGTGTTACTCAAGTTATATATATATATATATATATATATATATATATATATATATATATATATATATATATATTGTTCTGTGAATGTGATTTTAAAGTCTAGATGATTCGGATTAACTCCTTTAACTGCCATATCATTTAAAACCTCACTGCCAGAGGGATATTGTGAATGCATGTGCCCGCTGGGCACAGTTTACCTGATACCACCGGGGTGGTGATGGCATTGGTGGCTTGAGCCCGCCATCGCTGCTTGCAGCTATATTTAGGGCTCAAGCCCAAAGGGGCGAAGAGCCCTATTGTTCTTCTAAGGATTATTAGGGCTCAAGCCCAAAGGGCGAGAGGCCTATTGTTTTCCTTAGGATTATTTTTTATTATTATTATTATTATTTTTTTTTTTTTTTTCCAACGTCTCGGGGGCTTTTGGGGCCCTTAACGTGCTTAAAAAGTCTTGAAAATTGGCACACAGATTGGAACCTGCGGCCATTAGGGCCGGGCAGAGACTGATACACGGGCGTGGCACAGGGGCTCTACAGCGCCCCCTGGAATATGGAGGGCCATATATCATACATTCTTGCTCGTAGACGTATGAAACTCGGTACACATATAAATCTCATCAATCCAAACAACTTTTGTATTGCATATCATAGGCTCCGCCCAACAGGAAGTTGGCTATTTAGGGTTTAGTATTCAAATTTTTCGTCAAAGTTGTGGGGGCTTTTGGGGTCCTTAACATACTCAAAAACTCTTGAAAATTTGCGCACACTTTGGAATCTGTGGCCTTTAGGAGCCTGCAGAGGCTGGGACCCGGGCGTGGCACAGGGGCTCTACGGCGCCCCCTGGAACACAGTCAGAAATGTTGATGTATAGCTCACACATACTTGCACATATTCATATGAAACTCAGTACACATATAGATCTCATCGTGCCGAACAACTTTCGTATTGCATGTCATAGGCTCCACCCAACAGGAAGTCAGCTATTTAGAGTTATGTAAAAAGCGCATGCTCTGGAATTTGAAATACTTGTCATAGGTTTTTTTCTCGATTGCCGCCAAACTCGGTCAACATGATCTCAAGACACTGGGGATGAAAAATTGCCAGGGGATTTTTGATATCTCGAACGGTTTGCTCGTGGCGAGGCGTTGAAATTATGGCGAGAAATGAGAAACAGGAAGTGTCTAATACCGTCCACATACATTTCCTGATTTTAATCAAACTTCATCAGATTATTCGTTGTATGATGTCGATCGCATATATGTGACTATTAGGAGTCAAAGTTATAGCGCCACCAACTGGCAGAAGGAAGTGTGTCATTTTCAAAATGATTTGAATTCAGCATCTTATTATTACTCGATTTGCTTCAAACTTCATCAGAATTATGTTAAAACACAGCCGATATAAATCTGCAAGGGGGATATTGATATCTAAAAAATTGTTGGCGTGGCAACATGTCAAACTGGAATACTTCTCAGGTGATTTTGAGGCAAATAACATACTTAGAATTTCACAAAACTCTGAACACACATCAGTATTTCTGATAGGAACTTAAATTGTGAATGGATTTTGGATAGCTTGAATGGTTTTGCCGTGGTGATTTTTTTAAATGACCTTACAAAGGGAATCATTATTGTATTTTTAAATTGCAGCTTCCAAACACGTCAAAGAATTTTTTCATACAGATGAAAAAGTCATTCTGAGGAAATATGCATAGTTTAACGACTTTACAACACTGTATGGATAACAGAAAATTAAAAAACTGTCAGACATCTCATCTCACTCTGTCCCTCTGTTTGAGTATATGTGCTTAGACTTCCATTGTCTGAGAGAAATTGCGCCCCTACAGGTTCAATTCCTGAACTTTTACTTTCACTTTTAAATCGGTTAAAAATACAAATAAATACTTAGATTTAATTCACACTGACAAGCTAAACCAACATATCTGATTATTACCGGTTCAGGGCTCATGGATAAATTATTTCTGGCCAGAGATACGTGAGAAATAGGAGAGATGAATCACCGCTGTGATCACGAGCGTCTGGAGTAAAGAGCTCAGAAAAAACGAATTTATTCCTGTTTTAAAGCTTTTAAAAATAAATTATTACAGCGATATCACACAATCAACCAATTAGAACACACCAAGAGCTTAATTCAGATGTTTTTGAACTGTTTGTGTGAAAATGAAATATTTGTGGCTGCCTATCTGAAATCACGCCTCCGATCAGCGCGTACAGTGTCGAGCTCAAAACAAACGAATTTATTCTTGTTTAAGAGCTTTTTTAAATAAAATATTACCACAAATGCACACAATAAACCCATTATAACACTACAAGAGCTAAATGCAGGTGTTTGTGACCTGTTTAAGTGTGCAAGACTATTTGAAAGCGCGACTGGCAGAATAACATATATCTCTCGAGCTGCAGGATTCTGTCTTTCGTCGTACGAACGAACACATCACGGACAAGATTATTTCAAAATACATAATAGCTTGGCGAATATAAACGAAAACAGCCACGTGAACATAAACTGGATCTACTGGATTTGAATATTAAAGTGACCACATTTACCACTTGCTTCTGTCTTCAATTTTAATCTATATAAAAAAGGAAACTCATTCGACTTGGCTGCTTTTTTAATGTGTGCGTATTTATTTATTTACCTTTTTATACATTTTGTATAATTTCATAGTTTGTGTATTACAATTATAAAAACAAAAATAAATTTAGCCACTCACATAGAAATAGCTTAGGCCTTAACCTTTTTCTGACAGTTTTAGGGATTTTTAAAAATCCTAAAAAAAACTTATTTGTGCTGCAAATAATAATTTCAAACTCATTTGATACTGACCTATGACATCCTGTGACATTATATTTATTTGAATTTACATAATCTCATAGATGTAACAGTAAATCTGTTCAGCTCACAGATCAATACTAAGCTGTAATGCAAGCAGAACTTTCACAAATGCTTATGAGTCATTTAAGGATTTGATAACACTGTAAAATAATGTCTAATTTGTTAACATTAGCAAATGCATTGATAACTCTTTATAATAACTGCACTCATTAGTAAATAGTCAGTTCATGCTTTATAAAGCCTAGTCCCAATATTAATAGTCAGTAGTAAGCAGTTTATAAATACAGCTATAAATAGCTTGTCCTTGGTTTATAAGCACATTTATTAAAAATGAGAGTAAGTTATCTTCCTATGAAAAATAAAAGATAAAAATAAACAAACAACAACACAGATTGATACAGAACTCAGAAATTTTATTGTGGATTTATGATAAAGCCTGCAAATGAATTCATACTCCTCCTCATACTACTCCATACTCCTTTTTCAACATTATGCCAATATACTGAGATGTTAAATTGTGAATGGGTTTAGGATAGCTTAAATGGTGTTGCCATAGAGATTTATTAAAGTAACATAAAAAAATACAATAGTTATTTTACTATATCTTTAAAATTTTTCATTCTAAATCTTCATAATTTTTTATATAAGTAGAAGTCATCATTTGAAGGAAGCACAGTAAGTTTCATAGCTTTATCACTTTCAAGAGCCAGCATAAAATTAAAACTATCATAACTTATAAATCAAGCTTGCAATTCTTAGTACCTATAATGGCCACCAGAGGGAGCTATAGGATTACTTTTAAATAATTATTGTAGAAACGAGTATGATTTAAATCATTTATAGAAATCTTTCAAAGAAAAATAATATGTATTTTATGTATTTTACTGATAAAATGACCCTCACTTAATTAGAATAACAAGCTGAAGTATTGTGAACTGTATATTAAGAATAATTCTTTATAGGCTTTATGGACAGATACGTTTTGAATGACTCTTGAAGGTTCAGCACAACATCCTCTTTTACCACTGTTTAAAGAATTAATCTTACAGAACAGATGCGAATGAATTTTGGATAGCTTGAATGGTTTTGTCGTAGTGATTTTTTGAAATAATAATAAAAAAGGAACCAGTAAATGTCACTTTATTTTTTTAAAGTGCAGCTTCTAAACACTTCAAAAAAATGTACACATAGAAGACAAGTCATTCTGAGGCATATTTCCTCAGAATGACTGGTCTCATGACCATAGTTTCATGACTATACAGCACTATATGGATGATAGAAAATTAAAAAACTATCATACATCTGATGTCACTCAGTCCCACTGTCACTGTGGGTAATGTGTGTGTGTGTGTGTGTGTGTGTGTGTGTGTTAAGTGAATTAGGTGTGAAACTATCAGGGTGCATTTAGTCTCCAGCGCCAACATAATTAGAATACCATGAAGTATTGTGAAATACTATATATTAAGGCTTTATATATAGGCTTTATGAACAGATTAGAGTGACTCGTGAAGGACCAGCACCACCTCCTCTTGTTCGATGGTTTGAGGAATATATCTTCCAGAATCTGGGATTAAGATTTAGGAGCTCATTTTTATTCCACCTCCTTTCCTGAAAAGTCTGTCTTGCAGAATTGACTAAAAATTAATCTTCACATTAATTCCTAATTATTTTGCAATTCAATTTCTTCTTCTTTTCTGACCTCATGACCCAGTCAGCATTTTGTACAATGGTCAAGTCTTAACTTATCCATTTCTGTATTGCATTTGTGTTTGATATTTCTCATGGGTATTTCATAATTTTCGACTTTACAGTTTGAGTTAAAACTCTATTTTAGCGCATTTCATCTGTAAAAGAAAACATGCCTAATAATTCTGCACACATGAATATAAGGAGTATGTTTCTTCCAGCTTTCCTGGACTATTGTATAGCACTCATAAATGATTAAATAAAAAATAATGGTAGTTATTAAGATTGATATGGTTTGGAATTGGTAAAATGTACTTGGAAAAAAATCACAATAAAACAATATTTTCATGTTTAAGTTTGGAATATTAACTGACATGAATGAATGCTATATAAATATTGTTCATGTTAACATAATGTTTATAAATGAAATCTTATTGTACAGTGTTACTAAAGTTATTTATATATATATATATATATATATATATATATATATATATATATATATATATATATATATATATATATATATATATATATATTGTTCTGTGAATGTGATTTTAAAGTCTAGATGATTCGGATTAACCCTTTAACTGCCATATCCTTTAAAACCTCACTGCCAGAGGGATATTGTGAATGCATGTGCCCGCTGGGCACAGTTTACCTGATGCCACGGGGGGGTTATGGCATTGGTGGCTTGAGCCCGCCATCGCTGCTTGCAGCTATATTTCTTCTTATTATTATTATTTTTTTTATTTTTTATTAAACCTTCCGGGGGTTTTGGGGGCCTTAACATGCTCAAAAACTCTTGAAAATTGGTACACACATTGGAATCTGCGGCCATCAGGACGCTGCAGAGGCTGGGACCCGGGCGTGGCACAGGGGCTCTACAGCGCCCCCTGGAACACAGTCAGAAATCTTGAACCATAGCTCACACAAACTTGCATGTATTTATATGAAACTCGGTACACTTATAGATCTCATTGAGCCGAACAACTTTCACACTTTATGTCATAGGCTCCGCCCAACAGGAAGTCAGCTATTCAGGGCTGTTTAAAAAAAGCATGCTCTGGAATTTGAAATACTCCTCTGAGGTTTTCAACCCGTTCGCCACGAAACTCTGTGAACATGATCTCAAGACATTGGGGATGAAAAATTGCGAGGGGATTTTTGATATCTCGAACGGTTTGCCCGTGGCGAGGCGTTGAAATTATGGCGAGAAATGAGAAACAGGAAATGTCTAATAACATCCACATGCATTTCCTGAATTTGATCAAACTTCATTGGTTTGTTCGTTGTATGATACTGATCGTATATATGTGACTATTAAGAGTCAACATTATAGCGCCACCAACTGGCAGCAGGAAGTGTGTCATTTTCCAAATGCTTTGAATTCAGCATCTTATTTTTACTCGATTTACTTAAAACTTCATCAGAATAATGACAAAACACGGCCGATGAAAATCTGTTGTGGGGATATTGATATCTGATATAGTGTTGCCATGGCAACGTGTCAAACTTGAATGTTCTGTTATGGTGAGTTTGAGGCAGACAACAAGCTCAGATTTACATGAAACTCAAAACACATATCAGTATTAGTGATAGCTAGACAATGGCAAAAGCTTTTAAAAGGGCGTGAAGGAGGCACTCTATAGCACCACCTTTTGTCAAAAGTGGGGGGGTTAGTTTTAGCTACAGACACCAAACTTGGTACATAAATTGTTCTTTTCAAGACGGACAACTTTCTAATTCACAGTCATCAGCTACGACCAACAGGAAGTCGATTATTTTGATTTGAATATTTAAATTGAGCTCTGATTTAATGCATACTCCTCACAGGAAATGTTCACTATACTCACCAAACTTTGTCTACATGTTGAAAAAACATTGAGGAACTTAAATTGCGAACGGATTTTGGTTAGCTTGAACGGTTTTGTTGTGGTGATTTTTTGAAATGACAGTAAAAAGGGAATCATTAATTGTCTTGTATTTTTAAATTGCAGCTTCCAAACACTTTAAAAAAAAAATCATACAGAGATCAAATCATTCTGAGGACATATTCATAGTTTCATGACTTTACAACACTGTATGATTAAAAGAAATTTTAAAAACTGTCAGACATCTCAACTCACTCTGTCCCTCTGTTTGAGGAATGTATGTGTGCTGACTGAGTGTGTGTGTGTGTGTGTGTGTGTGTGTGTCTGTGAGTGGGGGATGGGCATGAGCTGAGTGGCAGACACAATGAGAGAGAGAAAGAGAGAGAGAGAGAGACTTTTTGACTTTTAGTTTTTCTTTATTTTAACAATTATAACATTACCAATAAAACAGTATTTACAAATTACATAAATTTACATCAATATACAAAAAATCTCATACATTCATGTGTAAATTTCCATCTTCTAAATCACATAAAACAGCATTCAAAGCCCAAGTTTGTTTAAAAGCATCAAGATCTCCAACCATTTTATAGTATGTGAACTCAACAGTAAGCCGGGCAGATAACAGTCCTTTTAAAGTCATGTTAACATCAGTAGAAACACCCCCATTCATCCTTTCTTTCCTTGTTAGCCATATAGCTAACTTTGCTTGACCATATAAAAAAATAATTAAGACATCAGTTTTTCTATTTTGATATTTATACTTCGGGCCATAAATAAACCCGTTTAAAGTAAATTCAAAATTCAAATTCTTACTCCAATCTTCCAACAATAAAAACATTGGCTTCAATCTTTCACACTGCAAAAATAAATGATACATATCTTCATGTTCAAAACAAAAAGGACATTCATCCCTTACAGTTGGATCAATATGTGCCCTGTGTCTATTAGTAGCTATTATCCCGTGTATTATACGCCACTGGAGATCACCGGTTCTCTTATCAATAGGACGTTTATATAGAGTCCTCCAACTACCTTTAGGTGATCCATCTAACCCATCTATCCCTTGCCATTTAGAGTCTAAAACATCTTTTAAAGACTCATAATGCATTACTTTTACACAAGTATAATACATCGCTCTCTTTCCTATATCAGCAAACAAATTAAGCTCTGGAGTTTTAAAACTCAACAGCTTTCCTTCATCTCCTGCCCTTGTCTCCACAGCTGCACTTACCCCTAAATTTGGAAATTCAACCATCTCATTAATATATTGTGGTTTTGTTTCCTCGTCTTTCAATAACTCTGTAAATGTTGATGGTATTACAGATAAGAATTCAGTCCTTAATCTTTCAGCAACACGAAGTGATTTAATGCCAAGCTTTGCTGCCATATCCTTTGAAGACATCCATTCACTCTTAGTCCACAGATGAGAAACTTTTATGAACTGGGCCTTCACCATAGCAGCTTGCATTGAATGAGAGTTCAAGATGTTTATAGGTAAAGCAGGATTATAAAGAAGAGGTTCTTCTTTAATCCATGATCCTCTTACAATTCCTTCTTCTCGTACAACTTTCAAAGCATTCCATGATTTTAGAACGGACTTATAAAAAGGAGTTATTTCAACTAATACAGTATCATTTAAATTTATTAAAAACAATTGTCGGTCTAAACCCAGTTGTCCTCCTCTCCTCAAAAGACCACAAGCCACATGAGCCCAGCTAACGTCTTTCCCATACAGAAGTCTCTGGGCAGCTTGTAGTCTAAAAGCAGCAATCCTACAGCCAATATCAATTAATCCTTGCCCCCCTTCATTCAGAGGTAGGTAGAGTACAGCAGGTCTCAGCCAGTGCTGACCGGTCCAAAAGAAGTCAACAAGACATTTCTGAATGTCCTTTATGACAGCAGCAGGGGGGTCCAATACAGCCATTTTATGCCACAATGTTGATGCAACAAGATTATTGACTATCAGGACCCTACCCCTGTAGGAGAGCTGAGGAATTAACCATTTCCAATTGGATAACCGGAGACGCACTTTTTCCAGTAATCCTTCCCAGTTCTTTTCCTTATAAACCTTAGAACCTAAAAACACTCCTAAAAACTTAAAACCATCTTTTCCCCAAGTGACATTATTTGGCAGCTGTGGGACATTAGATCTTTCTGAACCACACCATAAGACTTCACTTTTTGTCCAATTTATTTTTGCTGATGATGCTCTTCCATAACATTTAAGATTTTCTAAAACTATTTTAATATCTTCACTGTTTCTAATTATTACAGTTATGTCATCAGCATAAGCGGATAATTTCACATTATTTAAAATATTTGACCCCTCAATGTGTAAACCTGTCAACTGTTCTCTCAATTTACACAATAGTGGTTCAATTACAAGGCTATAGAGTTGCCCTGAAAGAGGGCACCCTTGCCTTATTCCTCTTTTTACTTTAATAGGAACACTCAATCCACCATCAATTTTGACCATACATTCAGCTTCATTATACAATAAATTAACCCATGAGATAAAACCATTTCCAAAACCATAAGCCTTAAGTAAATCAAACAAATAAGCATGTTCAACTCTATCGAACGCCTTCTCTTGATCAAGAGATATTAAACCCAAATCATAATCCTTGTACATTGCATAATCTATTACATCTCTCATTAAAAAAAGGTTATCTTTAATACATCGCCCCTTTACACAATATGATTGTTCTTTCATGATTAATACACTCATATAATTATTTAATCTATTGGCAATACATTTCGAAAAGATTTTATAATCTATACACATTAATGCAACAGGTCTCCAATTCTTCAAACAATACAAATCACCTTTCTTCGGTAACAAAGACAACACTGCCCTGTTACAACTCTTAGGTAAAGACCCAGTCTGTATTGAACTTAAAAGCATTTCAAAATAATCTTTTCCAATCACATTCCAGAAATGTTTATAAAATTCAGATGGAAACCCATCAAGACCTGGAGCTTTCTCAGATGATAAATCATGTACAGCTTTTGTCACTTCTTGAAAAGTAACTGGTAAATCAATAACCTCCTGTTGTTCAGGCGTCAACTTTTTAAGGCATGAAAATAATTCATCTCTACAATTAGAATCTGTGACATTATCGGCATATAAATCAGAGTAGAAATCAACAGCAATTCTTCTCATTTCATAAGAATCATAAGTAACAACACCATCATCTTTTTTTACACCAACCATCAATTTTCCTTGATTATTCTTTCGTTCTAAATTGAAGAAGTATTTTGTAGGTCCATCAATGTCCTTCTTTTGGATAAAACGTGCCCTAACAAGGGCAGCTTTCACTTTATCATACAATAAATTATTCAACTGAAGCTTTTTCTCAGAAAGAGCAGTTTCCAATTGACGTCCATTCCTCGCCATCATTTTTTCTTCTATGTCAGAAATCTCATTCTCCAAGTCTTGTATTCTGATCTTTAATGTCCTTTTTGAATAAGATGAATATTGCTGACAGAAAACTCTCATTTGCACTTTTCCAATGTCCCACCATTGTTTAATATCACCATAATTTCCTTTTTGCTTTCGCCATATTTCCCAAAACAATTTAAAATTCTCACAAAAAACATTATCTTGTAAAAGCTTATTATTAAAATACCAATACAAACTCCTTTTACTTTCTTTCAACATGACAAAGTCCATTGTTATCATTTTGTGATCTGAAATTATATTTGGAATAATATTAACATTACCCACTCGATTTCTTGAATCGCGAGAAATATAAAAACGATCCAATCTAGTAGCATGAACTCTACCATCTGTGACTTTTACCCAAGTGTATTGTTTAAGCATTGGGTTTTTTATTCTCCAAATATCTTCAAGATTTAAATTTTTTACCATATTAGATAATACACAGGCTGATTTCTGGTGAGGTTCTTCAGCATTTCTATCTATATTATAAATTCAAGGTGCAGTTCCAGTGTCCTGCCATTATAATTATATCTCCTAAACTAAGAGTTTTTAAAACACGACCTAATTTCTCGAATAAAAGAACCCTTTCTGTTCCCCCATTAGGAGCATATATATTAACAAAAAGAAAATGAAAATTTTGTATTTCAACTCTTACTAAAAGTAGTCTTCCAGGTTCTATATCATATGTAGATACAATTTTTATTTTTAAAGTTGGATTAAAAAGAATCGCAACTCCTGCACTAACATTAGAGCCGTGACTTAAAACATATTCTCCCTTCCACCACAAACCCCATTCAGACTCGTTACTCACATTACTGTGGGTTTCTTGAAGAAAACCTACTGCAATATTCTTAATATTAAAGTATTCTGAAACTAAAGCCTGCTTTTTCCTATCCCTCAAACCATTCACATTAAGAGAACCTATTTTGAGATACTCCATGAAAAAGAAAGAATAGAAAGAAAAGCAGGAAAGAAGAAAAAACACACACAAAAGCACGTATAAAGCCATACTGTCTATTTAGCTTTACCTCGAACTCTTCTTTCATTCACATTCTTTCTATCCTGTCTAATCGTCGTTATGTACTTCTTAAGCCTATAGCGTTTCTGTTGGGATAACACAGTATGATTGTACGTTTTACGTGCCCACACTACAGAAGCAACAAACTTTTCCTTATCAGGGAAGAAATCTCCTATCTCTACCCTTTTCCCTTTAGTCTCATCCAAGAAAGCATTTATCTGTTCCACAGAATACAAATCATCATCAGCTTTATAGAGATCTAACAAATCTGACAAGCTCTCATCATCCTTCATATCATCCTGACTCTGCATCATGACTTCAACATCCTCCTCCTCCTCCTCCTCTATACTCGCGGACAGCTGCCCACTGACGTGTAAGCCTACATCACTATCTACGAACTTCTCTTTTACATGTGCAGTACCATTTACACTGCTACAACTCGGCTTTTCATTATCAGCGTGCTTTAGGTTACTCACAACGCTCTCACTCACCTCCAATCCATTGTCTTTATTCGTCTCCGCCACAGCCACAGGACCCTCTTCCGAGCCTGATGTTTCCTCTCCTGGCTTCTGATTCACCTCCACATCTTTACACACCAATGTTTCTTCCGTCTCACTTGTCCTAGCTTGGTCCAAAATTTTCTTTTGAGGGCACGAGTCTCTTTTGTGGCCGTATTCCCGGCACTCAAAACAGCGTAAACTCTCCGTACTTGCAAAAATCATGTACGAGCTATCACCATCTTTCACCTTAAACGATACATCCAATAATTTATCCGGAGAATTCAGAAACATGAACACGTGTCTCCTAAAAGATATTACATGTTTGAGCGCAAGATTTTTACATCCTAAAGAAACCGCTTTGACCTCACTTACAACTTTTCCGAATCTCGCAAGTTCTCTCACTATGACTTTGTTTTCAATGAACGGAGGGACGTTTGATATAATCACTTTTGTTGCTGGTGCAAACAGCGGAGTGACGGTAATAAAAATTTCTTTCACCCACAGACCATTTTCAATTACCTTATTAACCAACGATTCCGTTTTAAGAAACACAACTACGGCTTTATTCATTCTCGAAGCCGAAACTATATTTTCATAGCCTATCTGCTCACCGACCGCCAACAGTACATCCTCAACTGTAGTGTTAGACTCTGGCACACACCTGAAACCATGACGCAGAGATAATGGCGTTCTTCCACCTGTGGACGCCATTCCTAGGCGGACCGTGCAAAAGCACGGCACGCTACTAAATTTAACCCAATATTAAATTTTACACACAGCTAAATGTACAAAGCAAAAAGAAAAAAGAAAAAACACATACAGAAAAAAGAAGATAGAAAACACGCACGACAGCAAACCGCTCTCAAACACAAACCCTTCCCAACATCCACTCCAACAGGGGGGGAGAGAGAGAGAGAGAGAGAGAGAGAGAGAGAGAGACTTAATCATCTCTTTAATCACCAGAAAAAAAATGTATTTTAAATTGTTATTTTTTTGTTGCTTTTGCTAACATTGCTGTTTTCATTACAGCTTAAGAAATCTCTTAGGCCTTATCCTTTTCTGACAGTTTCAGGAATTAAAAACAAAATTCAGCCTGTAAATGAATCATACTCCTCCAAGAAGACACAAGTAGTTCACACCAAACTTTTTCAACATGATGCCAATATACTGAAGATGTTAAACTGCGAATGGGTTTAGGATAGCTTAAATGGTGTGGCCATACCGATTTATTAAAGTAACATAAAAAAATACAATAGTTATTTTACTATATCTTTAGCATTCTTCAATCCAACTCTTCATAATTTTTTATATACGTAGAAGTCATCATTTGAAAGAAGCACAGTAAGTTTCATAGCTTTATCATTTTCAAGAGCCAGCTTAAAATTAAAACTATCATAACATATAAATCAAGCTTGCAATTCTTAGTACCAATAATGGCCTAAGAATTATATGATTACTTTTAAATAATTATTGTAGAAACAAGTATGATTTAAATCATTTATAGAAATCTTTCAAAGAAAAATTATATGTATTTTACTGATAAAATAACCCTCACTTAATTAGAATAATATGCTGAAGTATTGTGAAATACTGTGTATTAAGAATAATTCTTTATAGGCTTTATGGACAGATAAGTTTGGAGTGACTCTTGAAGGATCAGCACCACATCCTCTTTTACCACTGTTTAAAGAATTTATCTTACAGAACAGGTGCAAATTAATTTTGGATAGCTTGAATGTTTTTGTCATGGTGATTTTTTGAAATAACAGTAAAAAAGGAACCAGTAAATGTCTTTTATTTTTTTAAGTGCAGCTTCTAAACACTTCAACAAAATGTATGCTGAGGAAATATGCATAGTTTCATGACTATACAACACTATATGGATGATAGAAAATTAAAAAACTACCATACATCTGATGTCACTCTGTCCCTCTGGGTAATGTGTGTGTGTGTGTGTGTGTTAAGTGTGTGTGTTAAGTGTGTGTGTGTTAAGTGTGTGTGCTGAGTTTGTATGAATGTGTGGGAGAGGGGATGGGCTTGGTGTCAGAGAGAGAGAGAGAGAGAGAGAGAGGGAGGGAGACTTAATCATCTCTTTAATCACCAGCAGAAAAAAAAAGCAATTTGGTGTTGTTGTTGTTTTTTCATCATTACAGCTTAAGAAATATCTTAGGGCTCAACATCAACTGTTGCTAGCCTACTCCCAAAATTAATAGTCATTAGTAAGCATTTTATAAATACAGCTATAATTAAATTGTTCATGGTTTATATGCACATTTATTTTGAGGAGATTAAAGGCTGTAATCTTCCTAAAAAAAATAAAAAAAATAAAAATAAATAAATAAACAGAACTCAGAAACATTTATTTCAAGATGCAATAAAAGAAAACTGTACACTATATATATATATATATATATATATATATATATATATATATATATATATATATATATATATATATATATATATACAATTGCATAAGTTTATATATATATTTTTTTTTTAATCAAGTGTACAGCTAATAATAATAATAATAATAATAATGCATTTTATTTAAGGCGCCTTTCAAACCACTCAAGGTCACAGTACAACAAGTAACAACAGTAACAATATTAAAACAAAAAATAACAGCAAATAACAATGTCAATAAAAAACCACAATAATATTAGAATAGCACAACATATTGTGGAATACTATATTAAGACTTTATATATAGGCTTTATGAACAGATAGGTTTTGAGAGATTCTTGAAGTACTAGCATCACCTCCTCTTATACGACGGTTTGAGGAATATATCTTCCAGATAGTACCGCCGCTCCCTATATGCAGAATACGCAGTCTTCGTAGGGCACCAACTCCCAGAGGGGGCACCATCCCAGTAGCTCAAAAAAAATAAAACATGCGCCATTCTCCCATCCGCGCTCGCGACCGCTCGGACATTTGCGGATGAATGTTCGTAATTGATGGATGGACATCTATGCCCGGGTAAAAGACATCAGCAATCCGGCACAGAGAAAAGAAAAATAAAGTAAAAAACAAAACAAAAACAGGCATAAAGTTGGCTTGACATTGGACATTCGAGAGTCTCAAATTTAGGGACCGTCTCTAAAGTTACATGTGATATTGTTATACACTTTTCTAACGTCAGTAGCATTTGAAGAGAATGACTTACAGTCATAAAAACAACTGTAATTGTTCATCTAGGTGACAGCTATAATGCACCATTAAATTGAATGTTTGATATTTATTAAAACAAACTGTAAGTCATATGTAAATTATGCTACTTTTTCACATGGGCTCAAAAGCAAATTTGAAGCTCAATAGCATTTGAGGAGAAAGACTTGCAGTCATAAACCAATTGTAATGTGTTCATTTAGGTGTCAGCTACGATGCACAACTTATACATTTTTTATATATATTAAAATACTGCCACATCCCTTAAAATTTGATTGCCAGAGGGTTACTGTAAATGCTTATGCCTTCTGGGCACAGTTTTCCCGATGCCACCGGGGTGGTGTTGCACTGACGGCTTGAGCCCGCCATCGCTGCTTGCAGCTATATTTAGGGCTCAAGCCTGGAGGGCGAGAGCCCTATTGTTTTCCTTAGGATTATTTGTTATTATTATTATTATTATTTATTATTATTATTTTTCTTCAAGGTTTCGGGGGCTTTTGGGGCCCTTAACATGCTTAAAAAGTCTTGAAAATTGGCACACACATTGGAACCTGCGGCCATTAGGGCCGGGCAGAGACTGATACACGGGCGTGGCACAGGGGCTCTACAGCGCCCCCTGGAATATGGAGGGCCATATATCATACATACTTGCACGTAGACGTACGAAACTCGGTAGACATATAGAACTCATCAATACAAACAACTTTCGTATTGCATATCATAGGCTCCGCCCAACAGGAAGTTGGCTATTTGGGGTTTATTATTCATATTTGTCGTCAAAGTTGTGGGGGCTTTTGGGGTCCTTAACATACTCAAAAACTCTTGAAAGTTTGCGCACAATTTGGAATATGTGGCCTTTAAGAGCCTGCAGAGGCTGGGACACGGGCGTGGTACAGGGGCTCTACAGCGCCCCCTGGAACACAGTCATAAATGTTGATGTATAGCTCACACATACTTGCACGTATTAATATGAAACTCAGTACACATATAGATCTCATCGTGCCGAACAACTTGCGTATTGCATGTCATAGGCTCCGCCCAACAGGAAGTCAGCTATTTAGAGTTATGTAAAAAGCGCATGCTCTGGAATTTGAAATACTTGTCATAGGTTTTTTACTCGATTGCCGCCAAACTCGGTCAACATGATCTCAAGACACTGGGGATGAAAAATTGCCAGGGGATTTTTGATATCTCAAACGGTTTGCTCGTGGCGAGGCGTTGAAATTATGGCGAGAAATGAGAAACAGGAAGTGTCTAATACCATCCACATACATTTCCTGATTTTAATCAAACTTCATCAGATTATTCTTTGTATGATGTCGATCGCATATATGTGACTATTAGGAGTCAAAGTTATAGCGCCACCAACTGGCAGCAGGAAGTGTGTCATTTTCAAAATGCTTTGTATTCAGCATCTTATTTTTACTCGATTTGCTTCAAACTTCATCAGAATAATGTTAAAACACAGCCTATATTAATCTGCTAGGGGGATATTGATATCTAAAAATATTGTTGCCGTGGCAACATGTCAAACTTGAATACTTCTCAGGTGATTTTAAGGCATATAACATACTTAGAATTTCATGAAATTCAGAACACATATCAGTATTTATGATAACTAGACACTGGCAAAAGTTCATAAGAGGGCGTGGAAGAGGCACTCTATAGCGCCACCTTTTGTCAAAAGTGGGGGGGTTAGTTTTAGCTACAAACACCAAACTCGGTACAAAAATTGTTCTTATCAAGACGGACAACTTTCTAATTCACAGTCATCAGCTACGATCAACAGGAAGTCAGCTATTTTGATTTGAATGTGGATTTTTTTTTACATTTAGCTGTGAATTAATGCATACTGCACAGAGGAGAGTAACACTATACACACCAAACTTTGTCTACATGATGCCAAAACATTTTAAACAACTTAAATTGCCAAAGGATTTTGGATAGCTTGAACGGTTTTGTCGTGGTGATTTTTTTAAATGACAGTAAAAATGGAATTATTAATTGTCCTGCATTTTTAAATTCCAAACACTTCAAAACCTTTTTTCATACAGAAAAAAAGTCATTCTGAGTAAATATGGATAGTTTCACGACTTTACAACACTGTATGGATAACAGAAAATTAAAAAACTGTCAGACATCTCATCTCACTCTGTCCATCTGTTTGAGTATTATGTGCTGAGACTTACATTGTCTGAGAGAAAATGCGCCCCTACAGGTGCAATTCCTGAAAGGGAAATTCGACTGAAAGGGAGGAGACTCTCTTTTAGTTTCATTTTTAAATCGGTTAAAATACAAATAAATACTTAGATTTAATTCACACTGACAAGCTAAACCAACATATATGATTATTACCGGGTCAGGGCTCATTAATAATTGATGTGTGGTCAGTGATACGTGAGAAACACGAGAGATTAATCACGCTCTGAGCAGGAGCGTGTGGAATTATGAGCTCAGAAAAAACGAGTTTATTCTTGTTTTATAGCTTTTAAAATTAAAATATTAAAGCGATATTACCCAATTCACCAATTAGAACACACCAGGAGCTAAATTCAGATGTTTTTGAACTGTTTGTGTGAAAATGAAATATTCGCGGCTGCCTATCTGAAATCACTGCCTCCGATCAGCGCGCACAGTGTCACAAGTTCAAAACAAACGAATTTATTCTTGTTTAAGAGCTTTTTCAAATAAAATATTGTCATAAATGCACACAATACACCCATTATAACACAACACGAGCTAAATGCAGGTGTTTGTGACCCATTTAAGTGTGCAAGACTATTTGAAAGCGCGACTGGCAGAATAACATATATCTCTCTCGAGCTGCAGGATTCTGCCTTTCGTCGTAAGAACGAACACATCACGGACAAGATTATTTCAAAATACATAATAGCTTGGCTAATATAAACGAAAACAGCCACGTGAACATAAACTGTTGAGAAATAAATCTGAAGTGGATATACTGGATTTTAATATTAAGTGACCGCATATACCAGCTGCTTCTGTCTTCAATTTTAATCTATATAAAAAATTAAACTCATTCATCTTGGCGGCTTTTTTAATGTGTGTACGTATTTATTTATTATTTTGCTCTAACAAGAATTAATCTATATTTAATTAAATCAATTACATTTTATTTTACATTTGATTTGTCCATTTCTGCATCTAAACGCCTAAAAACCTAAAACATGCTCTATTATACTATTGTTAGCAATTTCTTTATCGTCCAATTTATCTGGTGTACACACTTTTATTTTCATAATAAACTCGTTTGTTAGATTATACACAGTTATAGTGGTCTATAATAAATATTGACAGGTTTTATTCAAGCTGTTTAGAATGATTGCCGTAGGCTAATTTTTTAAAATGTAAATCCAAAAAACAAAATAAAAAAATAAATAAAATAAAAAATAAATAAATAAAAAACACTGGAAAAGAATAACTTGTACTTTTTTATACATTTTGTATAGTTTCATAGTTTATGCATTATAGTTATAAAAACTAACAAATTTAGCCACTCACATAGAAATCTTAGGCCTTATCCTTTTCTGACAGTTTTAGGAATTTTTAAAAATCTTAAAAAACCTTATTTGTGCTGCAAATAATAATTTCAAACTAATTTAAAACTGACCTCTGACATCCTGTGACATGATATTTATTTGAATTTACATAATCTCATGGATGTAACAGTAAATCTGTTCAGCTCACAGATCAAGACTAAGCTGTAATGCAAGCAGAACTTTCACAAATGCTTGTAGGTCAATAAAATAATTACAAAACACTTACAAATCATTTAAGGGATTTGATAACACTGTAAAATAATGTCTAATTTGTTAACATTAGCAAATGCATTGATAACACTTTATAATAACTGCACTCATTAGTAAATAGTCAGTTCATGCTTCATAAAGCCTTGTCCCAATATTAATAGTCAGTAGTAAGCAGTTTATAAATACAGCTATAAATAGCTCATTTATTAAAAAGGAGAGTAAAGGGTCAGTTATCTTCCTATGAAAAAAATAAAAATAAAAAAATAAACAAACAACAAACACTGATTGATACAGAAATCAGAAATGTTATTGTGGATTTATGATAAACTCAGCCTGTAAATGAATTCATTCTCTTCCAAGAAGACACAAGTAGTTCACACCAAACTTTTTTTAAAATGAAGCCATATACTGAAGATGTTAAATTGCAAATGGGTTTAGGATACCTTAAATGGTGTGGCCATAGAGATTTATTAAAGTAACATAAAAAAAAATACAATAGTTATTTTACTATATCTTTAAAAATTTTAATTCCAACTCTTCATAATTTTTTATATACATAGAAGTCATCATTTGAAGGAAGCACAGTAAGTTTCATAGCTTTATCATTTTCAAGAGCCAGCATAAAATTAAAACTATCATAACATATAAATCAAGCTTGCAATTCTTAGTACCAATAATGGCCACCAGATGGAGCTATAGGATCACTTTTAAATAATTATTGTAGAAACAAGTATGATTTAAATCATTTATAGAAATCTTTCAAAGAAAAATAATATGAATTGTATGTATTTTACTGATAAAATGACCCTCACTTTATTAGAATAACAAGCTGAAGTATTGTGAACTGTATATTAAGAATAATTCTTTATAGGCTTTATGGACAGATAAGTTTTGAGTGACTCTTGAAGGATCAGCACCACATCCTCTTTTACCACTGTTTAAAGAATGTATCTTACAGTACAGGTGCGGATGAATTTTGAATGGCTTGAATGGTTTTGTCGTGGTGATTTTTTGAAACAACAGTAAAAAAGTAACCAGTAAATGTCTTTTATTTTTTTAAGTGCAGCTTCTAAACACTTCAAAAAAATGTACACATAGAAGACAAGTCATTCTGAGGAAATATGCATAGTTTCATGACTATACAACACTATATGGATGATAGAAAATTAAAAAACTATCATACATCTGATGTCACTCTGTCCCTCTGTCACAGTGGGTAATGTGTATGTGTGTGTGTGTGTGTGTGTGTGTGTGTGTGTGTGTGTGTGTGTGTGTGTGTGTGTGTGTGTGTGTGCGTGTGTGTGTTAAGTGAATTAGGTGTGAAACTATCAGGGAGCATTTAGTCTCCAGTGCCAACATTTTACAGAACTGCCACTTTCCTGGAGTCTCAGAATTACAATGTATCAGGTTCTGAGAAATCAAAAATTCCAAAAAATGATTTAATTAGAATACCATGAAGTATTGTGAAATACTATATATTAAGACTTTATATATAGGCTTTATGAACAGATTGGAGTGACTCGTGAAGGACCAGCACCACCTCCTCTTGTCCGATGGTTTGAGGAAGATATCTTCCAGAATCCGGGATTAAGATTTAGGAGCTCATTTTTATTCCACCTCCTTTCCTGAAAGTCTGTCTTGCAGAATTGACTAAAAATTAATCTTCACATTAATTCCTAATTATTTTGCAATTATTTTTGTCAGTTCTTCTTGACCTGTTTTTTTTTCTTCTTCTTCTTTTCTGACCTCATGACCCAGTCAGCATTTTTGTACAATGGTCAAGTCTTAACTTATCAATTTCTGTATTGCATTTGTGTTTGATAGTTCTCATGGGTATTTCATAATTTTCGACTTTGAGTTAAAACAGTTTGAGTTAAAACTCTTTTTTATAGCGCATTCCATCTGTAAAAGAAAACATGCCTAATGATTCTGCACACATGAATATAAGGAGTTTTTCTCTTCCAGCTTTCCTGGACTATTGTATAGCACTCATAAATGATTAAATAAAAAATAATGGTAGTTATTTAGATTGATATGGTTTGGAATTGGTAAAATGTGCTTGGAAAAAAACCACAATAAAACAATGTTTTAATGTTTAAGTTTGGAATATTAACTGACATGAATGAATGCTATATAAATATTGTTCATGTTAACATAATGTTTATAATTGAAATCTTATTGTAAAGTGTTACTAAATATATATATATATATATATATATATATATATATATATATATATATATATATATATATATATATATATATATATATATATATATATATATTGTTCTGTGAATGTGATTTTAAAGTCTAGATGATTTGGATTAACCCTTTAACCGCCATATCCTTTAAAACCTCACTGCCAGAGGGATATTGTGAATGCATGTGCCCGCTGGACACAGTTTACCTGATGCCACCGGGGTGGTGATGGCATTGGTGGCTTGAGCCCGCCATCGCTGCTTGCAGCTATATTTAGGGCTCAAGCCCGAAGGGGCGAAGAGCCCTATTGTTCTTCTAAGGATTATTCTTATTATTTTTTTATTTTTTATTTAACCTTCCGGGGGTTTTTAGGGGCCTTAACATGCTCAAAAACTCTTGAAAATTGGCACACACATTGGAATCTGCGGCCATCAGGACGCCGCAGAGGCTGGGACCCGGGCGTGGCACAGGGACTCTACAGCGCCCCCTGGAACACCTTCAGAAATCTTGAACCATAGCTCACACAGACTTGCATGTATTTATATGAAACTCGGTACACTTATAGATCTCATTGAGCCGAACAACTTTCACACTTTATGTCATAGGCTCCGCCCAACAGGAAGTCAGCTATTCAGAGCTGTTTAAAAAAAGCATGCTCTGGAATTTGAAATACTCCTCTGAGGTTTTCAACCCGTTCGCCACGAAACTCGGTGAACATGATCTCAAGACATTGGGGACGAAAAATTGCGAGGGGATTTTTGATATCTTGAACGGTTTGCCCGTAGCGAGGCGTGGAAATTATGGCGAGAAATGAGAAACAGGAAATGTCTAATAACATCCACATACATTTCCTGAATTTGATCAAACTTCATTGGTTTGTTCGTTGTATGATACCGATCGTATATATGTGACTATTAAGAGTCAACGTTATAGCGCCACCAACTGGCAGCAGGAAGTGAGTCATTTTCAAAATGTTTTGAATTCAGCATCTTATTTTTACTCGATTTACTTAAAACTTCATCAGAATAATGACAAAACACCGCCGATGTAAATCTGTTGTGGGGATATTGATATCTGACATGGCGTTGCCATGGCAACGTGTCAAACTTGAATGTTCTGTTATGATGAGTTTGAGGCAGACACCAACCTCAGATTTACATGAAACTAAAAACACATATCAGTATTAGTGATAGCTAGACAATGGGAAAAGCTTTTAAAAGGGCGTGAAGGAGGCATGCTATAGCGCCACCTTTTGTCAAAAGTGGGGGGTTTAGTTTTAGCTACAGACACCAAAATTTGGTACATAAATTGTTCTTATCAAGACGGACAACTTTCCTAATTCACAGTCATCAGCTACGACCAACAGGAAGTCGGCTATTTTTATTTGAATATTTAAATTGAGCTCTGATTTAATGCATTCTCCTCAGAGGAAATGTTCACTATACTCACCAAACTTTGTCTACATGTTGAAAAAACATTGAGGAACTTAAATTGCGAACGGATTTTGGTTAGCTTGAACCGTTTTGTCGTGGTGATTTTTTGAAATGACAGTAAAAAGGGAATCATTAATTGTCTTGTATTTTTAAATTGCAGCTTCCAAAACACTTTAAAAAAAAATCATACAGAGATCAAATCATTCTGAGGACATATGCATAGTTTCATGACTTTACAACACA